>NW_027315857.1:28976443-29011443 GCF_026437365.1 Eucyclogobius newberryi | reverse complement strand
TGTCCACTGCACTGTCCACTGCACTGTCCACTGTCCACTGCACTGTCCACTGCACTGTCCACTGCACTGTCCACTGTCCACTGCACTGTCCACTGTCCACTGCACTGTCCACTGTCCACTGCACTGTCCACTGCACTGTCCACTGCACTGTCCACTGTCCACTGCACTGTCCACTGTCCACTGCACTGTCCACTGCACTTAGAACTCTTAGAACACTTAGAACTCTTAGAACACTTAATAATAATAATAATAATAATAATAATAATAACTTTTATTTATATAGTTCTTTTCAGTGACCCAAAGACGCTGAACATAATAAAAAAGGGGGGGGGTGTATTTACAGACAGGGGGGGACAACACGTACAATACACATTAATATACAGATAAAATGAACAAGACAGAAGAAGTAGAGAGAAAAAGATGGGGATGTAACAGGGGGTAGAAGAGTAGGCAATGGGGTAGAGGAGGCTAGGGGGAGGGGAGGTCATAGGCTTGGGTGAAGAGGTATGTTTTTAGGCGGGATTTGAATGTTGTGAGTGAGGGAGAGTGGGACGGGGGGGGGGGGGAGTTCCAGAGTCGGGGTGCTGTTTGGGAGAAAGCTGTCGCCAAAAGTTTTGAGTCGGGATGTTGGTGCAGTCAGGGTGAGAGAGGAGGAGGATCGGAGAGCTCGGGAGGGGCGGTGGGGGATGAGGAGGTCAGACAGGTAGGGGGGGGCAAGGTGGTGAAGAGCTTTGAAGGTGAGGAGGAGTATTTTAAAGTTTATGCGCTGCTTGATGGGGAGAGAGTGGAGAGAGCGGAGAACGGGAGTGATGTGATCACGGGACCGGGTGTGGGTGAGGAGGAGGGTGTGGGTGAGGAGGCGGGTGTGGGTGAGGAGGAGGGTGTGGGTGAGGAGGCGGGTGTGGGTGAGGAGGCGGGTGTGGGTGAGGAGGCGGGTGTGGGTGAGGAGGAGGGTGTGGGTGAGGAGGCGGGTGTGGGTGAGGAGGCGGGTGTGGGTGAGGAGGAGGGTGTGGGTGAGGAGGCGGGTGTGGGTGAGGAGGCGGGTGTGGGTGAGGAGGAGGGTGTGGGTGAGGAGGCGGGTGTGGGTGAGGAGGCGGGTGTGGGTGAGGAGGCGGGTGTGGGTGAGGAGGCGAGCAGCGGAGTTTTGGACCATTTGGAGTCTGTGGAGGGAATGGGAGGAGATGCCAGTGAGGAGGGAGGTGCAGTAGTCGAGGCGGGAGGAGATGAAGGCGTGGATGAGGGATTCAGCAGCGGGGAGGGTGAGGCAGTGTCGGATTTTGGCGATGCGGCGGAGGTGGAAGTATGAGGTCTTGACGATGTGGCTGACATGGGGAGTGAAGGAGAGGGTGGGGTCCATGATGACACCGAGATTGCGTACCAGGGTAGAGGGGGTGAAGGTCGAGGTGTCGATGCTGAGTGAAAAGGGACCAGTTTTATTGAGAGTGGATTTGGTGCCAATGAGGAGGAGCTCTGTTTTGTCACTGTTCAGTTTGAGGAAGTTGAGAGTGAGCCATGATTTTATTGTAGAGATGCAGGTTTCAATGTGGTCAGGGCTGTGGTCAGGGCTGTGGTCAGGGCTGTGGTCATGGCTGTGGTCAGGGCTGTGGTCATGGCTGTGGTCATGGCTTTGGTCATGGCTGTGGTCAGGGCTGTGGTCATGGCTGTGGTCATGGCTGTGGTCATGGCTGTGGTCAGGGCTGTGGTCATGGCTGTGGTCATGGCTGTGGTCAGGGCTGTGGTCAGGGCTGTGGTCAGGGCTGTGGTCATGGCTGTGGTCATGGCTGTGGTCAGGGCTGTGGTCATGGCTGTGGTCATGGCTGTGGTCATGTCTGTGGTCATGGCTGTGGTCAGGGCTGTGGTCAGGGCTGTGGTCAGGGCTGTGGTCATGGCTGTGGTCAGGGCTGTGGTCAGGGCTGTGGTCATGGCTGTGGTCAGGGCTGTGGTCAGGGCTGTCGTCATGGCTGTGGTCATGGCTGTGGTCATGGCTGTGGTCAGGGCTGTGGTCATGGCTGTGGTCATGGCTGTGGTCAGGGCTGTGGTCAGGGCTGTCGTCATGGCTGTGGTCATGGCTGTGGTCAGGGCTGTGGTCATGTCTGTGGTCATGGCTGTGGTCATGGCTGTGGTCAGGGCTGTGGTCATGGCTGTGGTCATGGCTGTGGTCATGGCTGTGGTCATGGCTGTGGTCAGGGCTGTGGTCAGGGCTGTGGTCATGGCTTTGGTCAGGGCTGTGGTCAGGGCTGTGGTCATGGCTGTGGTCATGGCTGTGGTCATGGCTGTGGTCATGGCTGTGGTCAGGGCTGTGGTCAGGGCTGTGGTCATGGCTTTGGTCAGGGCTGTGGTCAGGGCTGTGGTCATGGCTGTGGTCAGGGCTGTGGTCATGGCTGTGGTCATGGCTGTGGTCAGGGCTGTGGTCAGGGCTGTGGTCATGGCTGTGGTCAGGGCTGTGGTCATGGCTGTGGTCATGGCTGTGGTCAGGGCTGTGGTCAGGGCTGTGGTCAGGGCTGTGGTCATGGCTGTCGTCATGGCTGTGGTCATGGCTGTGGTCAGGGCTGTGGTCATGGCTGTGGTCAGGGCTGTGGTCATGGCTTTGGTCAGGGCTGTGGTCATGGCTGTGGTCAGGGCTGTGGTCAGGGCTGTGGTCATGGCTGTGGTCATGGCTGTGGTCAGGGCTGTGGTCAGGGCTGTGGTCAGGGCTGTGGTCATGGCTTTGGTCAGGGCTGTGGTCAGGGCTGTGGTCATGGCTGTGGTCAGGGCTGTGGTCAGGGCTGTGGTCATGGCTTTGGTCAGGGCTGTGGTCATGGCTGTGGTCATGGCTGTGGTCATGGCTGTGGTCAGGGCTGTGGTCAGGGCTGTGGTCATGGCTGTGGTCAGGGCTGTGGTCAGGGCTGTGGTCATGGCTGTGGTCATGGCTGTGGTCATGGCTGTGGTCAGGGCTGTGGTCAGGGCTGTGGTCATGGCTTTGGTCATGGCTGTGGTCATGGCTGTCGTCATGGCTGTGGTCATGGCTGTGGTCAGGGCTGTGGTCATGGCTGTGGTCATAGCTGTGGTCATGGCTGTGGTCATGGCTGTGGTCAGGGCTGTGGTCATGGCTTTGGTCAGGGCTGTGGTCAGGGCTGTGGTCATGGCTTTGGTCAGGGCTGTGGTCATGGCTGTGGTCATGGCTGTGGTCAGGGCTGTGGTCATGGCTGTGGTCATGGCTGTGGTCAGGGCTGTGGTCAGGGCTGTGGTCATGGCTTTGGTCAGGGCTGTGGTCATGGCTGTGGTCAGGGCTGTGGTCAGGGCTGTGGTCAGGGCTGTGGTCATGGCTTTGGTCAGGGCTGTGGTCATGGCTGTGGTCATGGCTGTGGTCATGGCTGTGGTCAGGGCTGTGGTCATGGCTGTGGTCATAGCTGTGGTCATGGCTGTGGTCATGGCTGTGGTCATGGCTGTGGTCAGGGCTGTGGTCAGGGCTGTGGTCATGGCTTTGGTCAGGGCTGTGGTCAGGGCTGTGGTCATGGCTGTGGTCAGGGCTGTGGTCATGGCTGTGGTCATGGCTGTGGTCAGGGCTGTGGTCATGGCTGTGGTCATGGCTGTGGTCAGGGCTGTGGTCAGGGCTGTGGTCATGGCTTTGGTCAGGGCTGTGGTCATGGCTGTGGTCAGGGCTGTGGTCAGGGCTGTGGTCATGGCTGTGGTCAGGGCTGTGGTCAGGGCTGTGGTCAGGGCTGTGGTCATGGCTGTGGTCAGGGCTGTGGTCATGGCTGTGGTCATAGCTGTGGTCATGGCTGTGGTCATGGCTGTGGTCATGGCTGTGGTCATGGCTGTGGTCAGGGCTGTGGTCAGGGCTGTGGTCATGGCTTTGGTCAGGGCTGTGGTCAGGGCTGTGGTCATGGCTGTGGTCAGGGCTGTGGTCATGGCTGTGGTCATGGCTGTGGTCATGGCTGTGGTCATGGCTGTGGTCAGGGCTGTGGTCATGGCTGTGGTCATGCTGTGGTCAGGGCTGTGGTCATGGCTGTGGTCAGGGCTGTGGTCATGGCTGTGGTCATGGCTGTGGTCATGGCTGTGGTCATGGCTGTGGTCAGGGCTGTCGTCATGGCTGTGGTCATGGCTGTGGTCATGGCTGTGGTCATGGCTGTGGTCATGGCTGTGGTCAGGGCTGTGGTCATAGCTGTGGTCATGGCTGTGGTCATGGCTGTGGTCATGGCTGTGGTCAGGGCTGTGGTCAGGGCTGTGGTCATGGCTTTGGTCAGGGCTGTGGTCAGGGCTGTGGTCATGGCTTTGGTCAGGGCTGTGGTCAGGGCTGTGGTCATGGCTTTGGTCATGGCTGTGGTCATGGCTGTGGTCATGGCTGTGGTCATGGCTGTGGTCATGGCTGTGGTCAGGGCTGTGGTCATGGCTGTGGTCATAGCTGTGGTCATGGCTGTGGTCATGGCTGTGGTCATGGCTGTGGTCAGGGCTGTGGTCATGGCTGTGGTCATGGCTGTGGTCAGGGCTGTGGTCATGGCTGTGGTCATGGCTGTGGTCAGGGCTGTGGTCAGGGCTGTGGTCATGGCTTTGGTCAGGGCTGTGGTCATGGCTGTGGTCAGGGCTGTGGTCAGGGCTGTGGTCATGGCTGTGGTCAGGGCTGTGGTCAGGGCTGTGGTCAGGGCTTGGTCATGGCTGTGGTCATGGCTGTGGTCAGGGCTGTGGTCATGGCTGTGGTCATAGCTGTGGTCATGGCTGTGGTCATGGCTGTGGTCATGGCTGTGGTCAGGGTTGTGGTCAGGGCTGTGGTCATGGCTTTGGTCAGGGCTGTGGTCAGGGCTGTGGTCAGGGCTGTGGTCAGGGCTGTGGTCAGGGCTGTGGTCATGGCTTTGGTCAGGGCTGTGGTCAGGGCTGTGGTCATGGCTTTGGTCAGGGCTGTGGTCATGGCTGTGGTCATGGCTGTGGTCAGGGCTGTGGTCATGGCTGTGGTCATGGCTGTGGTCAGGGCTGTGGTCAGGGCTGTGGTCATGGCTTTGGTCAGGGCTGTGGTCAGGGCTGTGGTCAGGGCTGTGGTCAGGGCTGTGGTCAGGGCTGTGGTCATGGCTTTGGTCAGGGCTGTGGTCAGGGCTGTGGTCAGGGCTGTGGTCAGGGCTGTGGTCATGGCTGTGGTCATGGCTGTGGTCATGGCTTTGGTCAGGGCTGTGGTCAGGGCTGTGGTCAGGGCTGTGGTCATGGCTGTGGTCATGGCTGTGGTCATGGCTGTGGTCATGGCTGTGGTCATGGCTGTGGTCATGGCTGTGGTCAGGGCTGTGGTCATGGCTGTGGTCATAGCTGTGGTCATGGCTGTGGTCATGGCTGTGGTCATGGCTGTGGTCAGGGCTGTGGTCAGGGCTGTGGTCATGGCTGTGGTCATGGCTGTGGTCAGGGCTGTGGTCATGGCTTTGGTCAGGGCTGTGGTCAGGGCTGTGGTCATGGCTGTGGTCATGGCTGTGGTCAGGGCTGTGGTCATGGTTGTGGTCATGGCTGTGGTCAGGGCTGTGGTCATGGCTGTGGTCATGGCTGTCGTCATGGCTGTGGTCATGGCTGTGGTCAGGGCTGTGGTCATGGCTGTGGTCATGGCTGTGGTCATGGCTGTGGTCAGGGCTGTGGTCATGGCTGTGGTCATGGCTGTGGTCAGGGCTGTGGTCATGGCTGTGGTCAGGGCTGTGGTCAGGGCTGTGGTCATGGCTGTGGTCAGGGCTGTAGTCATGGCTGTGGTCAGGGCTGTGGTCATGGCTGTGGTCAGGGCTGTGGTCATGGCTGTGGTCATGGCTGTGGTCAGGGCTGTGGTCATGGCTGTGGTCAGGGCTGTGGTCAGGGGCTGTGGTCAGGGCTGTCGTCATGGCTGTGGTCAGGGCTGTGGTCAGGGCTGTGGTCAGGGCTGTGGTCATGGCTGTGGTCATGGCTGTGGTCAGGGCTGTGGTCAGGGCTGTGGTCAGGCTGGCGTGGTCAGGGCTTCTCAGGCCTGGGTCCTGGCAGGCTGTGGTCAGGGCTGTGGTCAGGGCTGTGGTCATGGCTGTGGTCAGGGCTGTGGTCAGGGCTGTGGTCATGGCTGTGGTCATGGCTGTGGTCAGGCTGTGGTCAGGGCTGTGGTCAGGGCTGTGGTCATGGCTGTGGTCATGGCTGTGGTCATGGCTGTGGTCAGGGCTGTGGTCATGGCTGTGGTCAGGGCTGTGGTCATGGCTGTGGTCAGGGCTGTGGTCATGGCTTTGGTCAGGGCTGTGGTCAGGGCTGTGGTCATGGCTGTGGTCAGGGCTGTGGTCATGGCTTTGGTCAGGGCTGTGGTCAGGGCTGTGGTCATGGCTGTGGTCATGGCTGTGGTCAGGGCTGTGGTCAGGGCTGTGGTCATGGCTTTGGTCAGGGCTGTGGTCAGGGCTGTGGTCAGGGCTGTGGTCAGGGCTGTGGTCATGGCTGTGGTCAGGGCTGTGGTCATGGCTGTGGTCATGGCTGTGGTCAGGGCTGTGGTCATGGCTGTGGTCATGGCTGTGGTCAGGGCTGTGGTCATGGCTGTGGTCATGGCTGTGGTCATGGCTGTGGTCATGGCTTTGGTCAGGGCTGTGGTCAGGGCTGTGGTCAGGGCTGTGATCAGGGCTGTGGTCATGGCTGTGGTCAGGGCTGTGGTCATGGCTGTGGTCATGGCTGTGGTCAGGGCTGTGGTCATGGCTGTGGTCATGGCTGTGGTCAGGGCTGTGGTCAGGGCTGTGGTCATGGCTGTGGTCAGGGCTGTGGTCAGGGCTGTGGTCATGGCTGTGGTCAGGGCTGTGGTCATGGCTGTGGTCATGGCTGTGGTCATGGCTGTGGTCAGGGCTGTGGTCATGGCTGTGGTCAGGGCTGTGGTCAGGGCTGTGGTCAGGGCTGTCGTCATGGCTGTGGTCAGGGCTGTGGTCAGGGCTGTGGTCAGGGCTGTCGTCATGGCTGTGGTCAGGGCTGTGGTCAGGGCTGTGGTCAGGGCTGTCGTCATGGCTGTGGTCAGGGCTGTGGTCATGGCTGTGGTCAGGGCTGTGGTCAGGGCTGTGGTCATGGCTGTGGTCATGGCTGTGGTCATGGCTGTGGTCAGGGCTGTGGTCATGGCTGTGGTCAGGGCTGTGGTCAGGGCTGTGGTCATGGCTGTGGTCATGGCTGTGGTCAGGGCTGTGGTCATGGCTGTGGTCAGGGCTGTGGTCATGGCTGTGGTCATGGCTTTGGTCAGGGCTGTGGTCAGGGCTGTGGTCATGGCTGTGGTCAGGGCTGTGGTCATAGCTGTGGTCATGGCTGTGGTCATGGCTGTGGTCATGGCTGTGGTCAGGGCTGTGGTCAGGGCTGTGGTCAGGGCTGTGGTCAGGGCTGTCGTCATGGCTGTGGTCAGGGCTGTGGTCATGGCTGTGGTCAGGGCTGTGGTCAGGGCTGTGGTCAGGGCTGTGGTCATGGCTGTGGTCAGGGCTGTGGTCAGGGCTGTGGTCATGGCTGTGGTCAGGGCTGTGGTCATGGCTGTGGTCATGGCTGTCGTCATGGCTGTGGTCAGGGCTGTGGTCATGGCTGTGGTCATGGCTGTGGTCAGGGCTGTGGTCATGGTTGTGGTCATGGCTGTGGTCAGGGCTGTGGTCATGGCTGTGGTCATGGCTGTCGTCATGGCTGTGGTCATGGCTGTGGTCAGGGCTGTGGTCATGGCTGTGGTCATGGCTGTGGTCAGGGCTGTGGTCATGGCTGTGGTCATGGCTGTGGTCATGGCTGTGGTCATGGCTTTGGTCAGGGCTGTGGTCAGGGCTGTGGTCAGGGCTGTGGTCAGGGCTGTGGTCAGGGCTGTGGTCATGGCTGTGGTCAGGGCTGTGGTCAGGGCTGTGGTCATGGCTGTGGTCAGGGCTGTGGTCAGGGCTGTGGTCATGGCTGTGGTCAGGGCTGTGGTCATGGCTGTGGTCATGGCTGTGGTCAGGGCTGTGGTCATGGCTGTGGTCATAGCTGTGGTCATGGCTGTGGTCATGGCTGTGGTCATGGCTGTGGTCAGGGCTGTGGTCAGGGCTGTGGTCATGGCTTTGGTCAGGGCTGTGGTCAGGGCTGTGGTCATGGCTGTGGTCAGGGCTGTGGTCATGGCTTTGGTCATGGTTGTGGTCATGGCTGTGGTCATGGCTGTGGTCATGGCTGTGGTCAGGGCTGTGGTCATGGCTGTGGTCAGGGCTGTGGTCAGGGCTGTGGTCATGGCTGTGGTCATGGCTGTGGTCAGGGCTGTGGTCAGGGCTGTGGTCATGTCTGTGGTCATGGCTGTGGTCATGGCTGTGGTCAGGGCTGTGGTCAGGGCTGTGGTCATGGCTGTGGTCAGGGCTGTGGTCATGGCTGTGGTCATGGCTGTGGTCAGGGCTGTGGTCAGGGCTGTGGTCATGGCTGTGGTCAGGGCTGTGGTCAGGGCTGTGGTCAGGGCTGTGGTCATGGCTGTGGTCATGGCTGTGGTCATGGCTGTGGTCATGGCTGTGGTCAGGGCTGTGGTCATGGCTGTGGTCAGGGCTGTGGTCATGTCTGTGGTCAGGGCTGTGGTCAGGGCTGTGGTCATGGCTGTGGTCAGGGCTGTGGTCAGGGCTGTGGTCAGGGCTGTGGTCATGGCTGTGGTCATGGCTGTGGTCAGGGCTGTGGTCAGGGCTGTGGTCATGGCTGTCGTCATGGCTGTGGTCAGGGCTGTGGTCATGGCTGTGGTCAGGGCTGTGGTCATGTCTGTGGTCAGGGCTGTGGTCAGGGCTGTGGTCAGGGCTGTGGTCAGGGCTGTGGTCATGGCTGTGGTCAGGGCTGTGGTCATGGCTGTGGTCAGGGCTGTGGTCAGGGCTGTGGTCAGGGCTGTGGTCAGGGCTGTGGTCATGGCTGTGGTCAGGGCTGTGGTCAGGGCTGTGGTCATGGCTGTGGTCAGGGCTGTGGTCATGGCTGTGGTCAGGGCTGTGGTCAGGGCTGTGGTCAGGGCTGTGGTCATGGCTGTGGTCAGGGCTGTGGTCAGGGCTGTGGTCAGGGCTGTGGTCATGGCTTTGGTCAGGGCTGTGGTCAGGGCTGTGGTCATGGCTTTGGTCAGGGCTGTGGTCATGGCTGTGGTCATGGCTGTGGTCAGGGCTGTGGTCATGGCTGTGGTCATGGCTGTGGTCAGGGCTGTGGTCAGGGCTGTGGTCATGGCTTTGGTCAGGGCTGTGGTCATGGCTGTGGTCAGGGCTGTGGTCAGGGCTGTGGTCAGGGCTGTGGTCATGGCTTTGGTCAGGGCTGTGGTCAGGGCTGTGGTCAGGGCTGTGGTCAGGGCTGTGGTCATGGCTGTGGTCATGGCTGTGGTCATGGCTTTGGTCAGGGCTGTGGTCAGGGCTGTGGTCAGGGCTGTGGTCATGGCTGTGGTCATGGCTGTGGTCAGGGCTGTGGTCATGGCTGTGGTCAGGGCTGTGGTCATGGCTGTGGTCATGGCTGTGGTCATGGCTGTGGTCAGGGCTGTGGTCATGGCTGTGGTCATAGCTGTGGTCATGGCTGTGGTCATGGCTGTGGTCATGGCTGTGGTCAGGGCTGTGGTCAGGGCTGTGGTCATGGCTTTGGTCAGGGCTGTGGTCAGGGCTGTGGTCATGGCTGTGGTCAGGGCTGTGGTCATGGCTTTGGTCAGGGCTGTGGTCAGGGCTGTGGTCATGGCTGTGGTCATGGCTGTGGTCAGGGCTGTGGTCATGGCTGTGGTCATGGCTGTCGTCATGGCTGTGGTCATGGCTGTGGTCAGGGCTGTGGTCATGGCTGTGGTCATGGCTGTGGTCATGGCTGTGGTCAGGGCTGTGGTCATGGCTGTGGTCATGGCTGTGGTCAGGGCTGTGGTCATGGCTGTGGTCAGGGCTGTGGTCAGGGCTGTGGTCATGGCTGTGGTCAGGGCTGTAGTCATGGCTGTGGTCAGGGCTGTGGTCATGGCTGTGGTCAGGGCTGTGGTCATGGCTGTGGTCATGGCTGTGGTCAGGGCTGTGGTCATGGCTGTGGTCAGGGCTGTGGTCAGGGCTGTGGTCAGGGCTGTCGTCATGGCTGTGGTCAGGGCTGTGGTCAGGGCTGTGGTCAGGGCTGTGGTCAGGGCTGTCGTCATGGCTGTGGTCAGGGCTGTGGTCAGGGCTGTGGTCAGGGCTGTGGTCAGGGCTGTCGTCATGGCTGTGGTCAGGGCTGTGGTCAGGGCTGTGGTCATGGCTGTGGTCATGGCTGTGGTCATGGCTGTGGTCAGGGCTGTGGTCAGGGCTGTGGTCAGGGCTGTGGTCATGGCTGTGGTCAGGGCTGTGGTCAGGGCTGTGGTCAGGGCTGTGGTCATGGCTGTGGTCATGGCTGTGGTCAGGGCTGTGGTCAGGGCTGTGGTCATGGCTGTGGTCATGGCTGTGGTCATGGCTGTGGTCAGGGCTGTGGTCAGGGCTGTGGTCATGGCTGTGGTCAGGGCTGTGGTCAGGGCTGTGGTCATGGCTGTGGTCAGGGCTGTGGTCATGGCTTTGGTCAGGGCTGTGGTCAGGGCTGTGGTCATGGCTGTGGTCATGGCTGTGGTCAGGGCTGTGGTCAGGGCTGTGGTCATGGCTTTGGTCAGGGCTGTGGTCAGGGCTGTGGTCAGGGCTGTGGTCAGGGCTGTGGTCATGGCTGTGGTCATGGCTGTCGTCATGGCTGTGGTCATGGCTGTGGTCAGGGCTGTGGTCATGGCTGTGGTCATGGCTGTGGTCAGGGCTGTGGTCATGGCTGTGGTCATGGCTGTGGTCATGGCTGTGGTCATGGCTTTGGTCAGGGCTGTGGTCAGGGCTGTGGTCAGGGCTGTGATCAGGGCTGTGGTCAGGGCTGTGGTCATGGCTGTGGTCAGGGCTGTGGTCAGGGCTGTGGTCATGGCTGTGGTCAGGGCTGTGGTCAGGGCTGTGGTCATGGCTGTGGTCATGGCTGTGGTCAGGGCTGTGGTCAGGGCTGTGGTCATGGCTGTGGTCAGGGCTGTGGTCAGGGCTGTGGTCATGGCTGTGGTCAGGGCTGTGGTCATGGCTGTGGTCATGGCTGTGGTCATGGCTGTGGTCAGGGCTGTGGTCATGGCTGTGGTCAGGGCTGTGGTCAGGGCTGTGGTCAGGGCTGTCGTCATGGCTGTGGTCAGGGCTGTGGTCAGGGCTGTGGTCAGGGCTGTCGTCATGGCTGTGGTCAGGGCTGTGGTCAGGGCTGTGGTCAGGGCTGTGGTCATGGCTGTGGTCAGGGCTGTGGTCAGGGCTGTGGTCATGGCTGTGGTCAGGGCTGTGGTCAGGGCTGTGGTCATGGCTGTGGTCATGGCTGTGGTCATGGCTGTGGTCAGGGCTGTGGTCATGGCTGTGGTCAGGGCTGTGGTCAGGGCTGTGGTCATGGCTGTGGTCATGGCTGTGGTCAGGGCTGTGGTCATGGCTGTGGTCAGGGCTGTGGTCATGGCTGTGGTCATGGCTTTGGTCAGGGCTGTGGTCAGGGCTGTGGTCATGGCTGTGGTCAGGGCTGTGGTCATGGCTGTGGTCATGGCTGTGGTCATGGCTGTGGTCAGGGCTGTGGTCAGGGCTGTGGTCAGGGCTGTGGTCAGGGCTGTCGTCATGGCTGTGGTCAGGGCTGTGGTCATGGCTGTGGTCAGGGCTGTGGTCAGGGCTGTGGTCAGGGCTGTGGTCATGGCTGTGGTCAGGGCTGTGGTCAGGGCTGTGGTCATGGCTTTGGTCAGGGCTGTGGTCATGGCTGTGGTCATGGCTGTGGTCAGGGCTGTGGTCATGGTTGTGGTCATGGCTGTGGTCAGGGCTGTCGTCATGGCTGTGGTCATGGCTGTGGTCAGGGCTGTGGTCATGGCTGTGGTCATGGCTGTGGTCAGGGCTGTGGTCATGGCTGTGGTCATGGCTGTGGTCATGGCTGTGGTCATGGCTTTGGTCAGGGCTGTGGTCAGGGCTGTGGTCAGGGCTGTGGTCAGGGCTGTGGTCAGGGCTGTGGTCATGGCTGTGGTCAGGGCTGTGGTCAGGGCTGTGGTCATGGCTGTGGTCAGGGCTGTGGTCAGGGCTGTGGTCATGGCTGTGGTCAGGGCTGTGGTCATGGCTGTGGTCATGGCTGTGGTCAGGGCTGTGGTCATGGCTGTGGTCATAGCTGTGGTCATGGCTGTGGTCATGGCTGTGGTCATGGCTGTGGTCAGGGCTGTGGTCAGGGCTGTGGTCATGGCTTTGGTCAGGGCTGTGGTCAGGGCTGTGGTCATGGCTGTGGTCAGGGCTGTGGTCATGGCTTTGGTCATGGTTGTGGTCATGGCTGTGGTCATGGCTGTGGTCATGGCTGTGGTCAGGGCTGTGGTCATGGCTGTGGTCAGGGCTGTGGTCATGGCTGTGGTCAGGGCTGTGGTCAGGGCTGTGGTCATGGCTGTGGTCATGGCTGTGGTCAGGGCTGTGGTCAGGGCTGTGGTCATGTCTGTGGTCATGGCTGTGGTCATGGCTGTGGTCAGGGCTGTGGTCAGGGCTGTGGTCATGGCTGTGGTCAGGGCTGTGGTCATGGCTGTGGTCATGGCTGTGGTCAGGGCTGTGGTCAGGGCTGTGGTCAGGGCTGTGGTCAGGGCTGTGGTCATGGCTGTGGTCATGGCTGTGGTCAGGGCTGTGGTCATGGCTGTGGTCATGGCTGTGGTCAGGGCTGTGGTCATGGCTGTGGTCAGGGCTGTGGTCATGTCTGTGGTCAGGGCTGTGGTCAGGGCTGTGGTCAGGGCTGTGGTCATGGCTGTGGTCAGGGCTGTGGTCAGGGCTGTGGTCAGGGCTGTGGTCATGGCTGTGGTCATGGCTGTGGTCAGGGCTGTGGTCATGGCTGTGGTCAGGGCTGTGGTCAGGGCTGTGGTCAGGGCTGTGGTCAGGGCTGTGGTCATGGCTGTGGTCAGGGCTGTGGTCATGGCTGTGGTCATGGCTGTGGTCATGGCTGTCGTCATGGCTGTGGTCAGGGCTGTGGTCATGGCTGTGGTCAGGGCTGTGGTCAGGGCTGTGGTCAGGGCTGTGGTCATGGCTGTGGTCATGGCTGTGGTCAGGGCTGTGGTCATGGCTGTGGTCATGGCTGTGGTCATGGCTGTGGTCAGGGCTGTGGTCATGGCTGTGGTCAGGGCTGTGGTCAGGGCTGTGGTCATGGCTGTGGTCAGGGCTGTGGTCAGGGCTGTGGTCAGGGCTGTGGTCAGGGCTGTGGTCATGGCTGTGGTCAGGGCTGTGGTCAGCAGAGGAGGATGTTCTTATTCCATAACAACATATTTATATTGTCTTTTATGAACCTTTATTTCTAACTTCTCTGTGTGAATAAACTGAGGCTCGATGTGGAGCCGCTTTTTACATTTGATTTTGAGAAAAAAGACATATGTCCATCAGCAAGTCCAAGCCACTGATAATGTTCATGTTATAATGACTCCTTCATTCATCCCTTGTCCTCGCTCAGGACACTTGTCCTCGCTCAGGACACTTGTCTTCGCTCAGGACACTTATCCTCGCTCAGGACACTTGTCCTCGCTCAGGACACTTGTCCTCGCTCAGGACACTTGTCCTCGCTCAGGACACTTATCCTCGCTCAGGACACTTGTCCTCGCTCATCCATAGAATGACTGGAGTGATATGGAGACATGTTCCTTTCACGTACAAACTGTCCCTGGTTTGACCTAAAGAGCTTGAATCTTTCATCCAGTGAATCAGCATCACATGAACACATGATGTCCTCCTCATCTTTGCTTTAGACGATGTGGACGTCTTTTGAATGATCTGTGATCATCACTGAGGTGAAGGGAACTTCAAAGGCTTTAGAATTAGAAGGTGAAAGTAGAGTTCATGTCACATGTTTATGTCGTGTTCATGTCACATGTTTATGTCGTGTTCATGTCACATGTTTATGTTGTGTTCATGTCACATGTTTATGTCGTGTTCATGTCACATGTTTATGTTGTGTTCATGTCACATGTTTATGTCGTGTTCATGTCACATGTTTATGTTGTGTTCATGTCACATGTTTATGTTTGTTCATGTCACATGTTTATGTTGTGTTCATGTCACATGTTTATGTTGTGTTCATGTCACATGTTTATGTTGTGTTCATGTCACATGTTTATGTCGTGTTCATGTCACATGTTTATGTTGTGTTCATGTCACATGTTTATGTTGTGTTCATGTCACATGTTTATGTCGTGTTCATGTCACATGTTTATGTTTGTTCATGTCACATGTTTATGTTGTGTTCATGTCACATGTTTATGTCGTGTTCTTGTCACATGTTTATGTCGTGTTCATGTCACATGTTTATGTTGTGTTCATGTCACATGTTTATGTTTGTTCATGTCACATGTTTATGTTTGTTCATGTCACATGTTTATGTCGTGTTCTTGTCACATGTTTATGTTGTGTTCATGTCACATGTTTATGTCGTGTTCATGTCACATGTTTATGTTGTGTTCATGTCACATGTTTATGTCGTGTTCATGTCACATGTTTATGTTGTGTTCATGTCACATGTTTATGTTGTGTTCATGTCACATGTTTATGTCGTGTTCATGTCACATGTTTATGTTGTGTTCATGTCACATGTTTATGTTGTGTTCATGTCACATGTTTATGTTGTGTTCATGTCACATGTTTATGTTGTGTTCATGTCACATGTTTATGTTGTGTTCATGTCACATGTTTATGTAGTGTTCATGTCACATGTTTATGTCGTGTTCATGTCACATGTTTATGTTGTGTTCATGTCACATGTTTATGTCGTGTTCTTGTCACATGTTTATGTTGTGTTCATGTCACATGTTTATGTTGTGTTCATGTCACATGTTTATGTCGTGTTCTTGTCACATGTTTATGTTGTGTTCATGTCACATGTTTATGTCGTGTTCATGTCACATGTTTATGTTGTGTTCATGTCACATGTTTATGTTGTGTTCATGTCACATGTTTATGTTGTGTTCATGTCACATGTTTATGTTGTGTTCTTGTCACATGTTTATGTTGTGTTCATGTCACATGTTTATGTTGTGTTCATGTCACATGTTTATGTTGTGTTCATGTCACATGTTTATGTTGTGTTCATGTCACATGTTTATGTTGTGTTCATGTCACATGTTTATGTTGTGTTCATGTCACATGTTTATGTTGTGTTCATGTCACATGTTTATGTTGTGTTCATGTCACATGTTTGTCGTGTTCATGTCACATGTTTATGTTGTGTTCATGTCACATGTTTATGTTGTGTTCATGTCACATGTTTATGTTGTGTTCATGTCACATGTTTATGTAGTGTTCATGTCACATGTTTATGTTGTGTTCATGTCACATGTTTATGTCGTGTTCTTGTCACATGTTTATGTTGTGTTCATGTCACATGTTTATGTCGTGTTCTTGTCACATGTTTATGTTGTGTTCATGTCACATGTTTATGTTGTGTTCATGTCACATGTTTATGTCGTGTTCTTGTCACATGTTTATGTTGTGTTCATGTCACATGTTTATGTCGTGTTCATGTCACATGTTTATGTTGTGTTCATGTCACATGTTTATGTCGTGTTCATGTCACATGTTTATGTTGTGTTCATGTCACATGTTTATGTCGTGTTCATGTCACATGTTTATGTTGTGTTCATGTCACATGTTTATGTTGTGTTCATGTCACATGTTTATGTTGTGTTCATGTCACATGTTTATGTCGTGTTCATGTCACATGTTTATGTTGTGTTCATGTCACATGTTTATGTTGTGTTCATGTCACATGTTTATGTTGTGTTCTTGTCACATGTTTATGTTGTGTTCATGTCACATGTTTATGTTGTGTTCATGTCACATGTTTATGTTGTGTTCATGTCACATGTTTATGTTGTGTTCATGTCACATGTTTATGTTGTGTTCATGTCACATGTTTATGTTGTGTTCATGTCACATGTTTATGTTGTGTTCATGTCACATGTTTATGTTGTGTTCATGTCACATGTTTATGTTGTGTTCATGTCACATGTTTATGTTGTGTTCATGTCACATGTTTATGTTTGTTCATGTCACATGTTTATGTTGTGTTCATGTCACATGTTTATGTCGTGTTCTTGTCACATGTTTATGTTGTGTTCATGTCACATGTTTATGTCGTGTTCATGTCACATGTTTATGTTGTGTTCTTGTCACATGTTTATGTCGTGTTCATGTCACATGTTTATGTTGTGTTCATGTCACATGTTTATGTCGTGTTCATGTCACATGTTTATGTTGTGTTCATGTCACATGTTTATGTCGTGTTCTTGTCATATGTTTATGTTGTGTTCATGTCACATGTTTATGTTGTGTTCATGTCACATGTTTATGTCGTGTTCATGTCACATGTTTATGTCGTGTTCATGTCACATGTTTATGTCGTGTTCTTGTCATATGTGGGATGTACATGAGATATAGAAATGCAATAACATGTCTGTCTTGTCCTGCTGGTGGTTGAGTGGTTAGGTTGGCAGCACACGTGCCATGCTCCATGTGCAGCCGTCCACAGTGTCATGAGTTCAAGTCTCAGCTGTTTCATGTCCTAAATACTTGTGTTTTGTGACGTTCATAATCTTCTTAAGTATTAGACGATTCTTAATGAGGTTCTTTAAATAAGTTCCATTTTCACATCTTGACTTTAAAACAAGAGATGAAACATGTGGCAGAGATAATACGGCCCAAATCTGGATTTACCATGAGAATATTTGTATTTCCCCTGTGTCAAATGTCATGACTCTATGATCCTGTGTCATGTGGGACATGTTGTCATGTCCTCTCTTGTACTACATGTTAGCTTCATGTCATGTTGGACATGTTGTCATGTCCTCTCTTGTACTACATGTTTGCTTCATGTCATGTGGGACATGTTGTCATGTCCTCTCTTGTACTACATGTTAGCTTCATGTCATGTTGGACATGTTGTCATGTCCTCTCTTGTACTACATGTTTGCTTCATGTCATGTGGGACATGTTGTCATGTCCTCTCTTGTACTGCATGTTTGCTTCATGTCATGTTGGACATGTTGTCATGTCCTCTCTTGTACTACATGTTTGCTTCATGTCATGTTGGACATGTTGTCATGTCCTCTCTTGTACTGCATGTTTGCTTCATGTCATGTTGGACATGTTGTCATGTCCTCTCTTGTACTACATGTTTGCTTCATGTCATGTGGGACATGTTGTCATGTCCTCTCTTGTACTACATGTTTGCTTCATGTCATGTTGGACATGTTGTCATGTCCTCTCTTGTACTACATGTTTGCTTCATGTCATGTTGGACATGTTGTCATGTCCTCTCTTGTACTACATGTTAGCTTCATGTCATGTTGGACATGTTGTCATGTCCTCTCTTGTACTACATGTTTGCTTCATGTCATGTTGGACATGTTGTCATGTCCTCTCTTGTACTGCATGTTTGCTTCATGTCATGTTGGACATGTTGTCATGTCCTCTCTTGTACTACATGTTTGCTTCATGTCATGTGGGACATGTTGTCATGTCCTCTCTTGTACTACATGTTTGCTTCATGTCATGTTGGACATGTTGTCATGTCCTCTCTTGTACTACATGTTTGCTTCATGTCATGTTGGACATGTTGTCATGTCCTCTCTTGTACTACATGTTAGCTTCATGTCATGTTGGACATGTTGTCATGTCCTCTCTTGTACTACATGTTTGCTTCATGTCATGTTGGACATGTTGTCATGTCCTCTCTTGTACTGCATGTTTGCTTCATGTCATGTGGGACATGTTGTCATGTCCTCTCTTGTACTACATGTTTGCTTCATGTCATGTGGGACATGTTGTCATGTCCTCTCTTGTACTACATGTTTGCTTCATGTCATGTGGGACATGTTGTCATGTCCTCTCTTGTACTACATGTTTGCTTCATGTCATGTGGGACATGTCGTCATGTCCTCTCTTGTACTGCATGTTTGCTTCATGTCATGTTGGACATGTTGTCATGTCCTCTCTTGTACTGCATGTTTGCTTCATGTCATGTTGGACATGTTGTCATGTCCTCTCTTGTACTACATGTTTGCTTCATGTCATGTTGGACATGTTGTCATGTCCTCTCTTGTACTACATGTTTGCTTCATGTCATGTGGGACATGTTGTCATGTCCTCTCTTGTACTACATGTTAGCTTCATGTCATGTGGGACATGTTGTCATGTCCTCTCTTGTACTACATGTTAGCTTCATGTCATGTGGGACATGTTGTCATGTCCTCTCTTGTACTACATGTTTGCTTCATGTCATGTTGGACATGTTGTCATGTCCTCTCTTGTACTGCATGTTTGCTTCATGTCATGTTGGACATGTTGTCATGTCCTCTCTTGTACTACATGTTAGCTTCATGTCATGTGGGACATGTTGTCATGTCCTCTCTTGTACTGCATGTTTGCTTCATGTCATGTTGGACATGTTGTCATGTCCTCTCTTGTACTACATGTTTGCTTCATGTCATGTGGGACATGTTGTCATGTCCTCTCTTGTACTGCATGTTTGCTTCATGTCATGTTGGACATGTTGTCATGTCCTCTCTTGTACTACATGTTTGCTTCATGTCATGTTGGACATGTTGTCATGTCCTCTCTTGTACTGCATGTTTGCTTCATGTCATGTTGGACATGTTGTCATGTCCTCTCTTGTACTACATGTTTGCTTCATGTCATGTGGGACATGTTGTCATGTCCTCTCTTGTACTACATGTTTGCTTCATGTCATGTTGGACATGTTGTCATGTCCTCTCTTGTACTACATGTTTGCTTCATGTCATGTTGGACATGTTGTCATGTCCTCTCTTGTACTACATGTTAGCTTCATGTCATGTTGGACATGTTGTCATGTCCTCTCTTGTACTACATGTTTGCTTCATGTCATGTTGGACATGTTGTCATGTCCTCTCTTGTACTGCATGTTTGCTTCATGTCATGTGGGACATGTTGTCATGTCCTCTCTTATACTACATGTTTGCTTCATGTCATGTGGGACATGTTGTCATGTCCTCTCTTGTACTACATGTTTGCTTCATGTCATGTGGGACATGTTGTCATGTCCTCTCTTGTACTACATGTTTGCTTCATGTCATGTGGGACATGTTGTCATGTCCTCTCTTGTACTGCATGTTTGCTTCATGTCATGTTGGACATGTTGTCATGTCCTCTCTTGTACTACATGTTTGCTTCATGTCATGTTGGACATGTTGTCATGTCCTCTCTTGTACTACATGTTAGCTTCATGTCATGTTGGACATGTTGTCATGTCCTCTCTTGTACTACATGTTTGCTTCATGTCATGTGGGACATGTTGTCATGTCCTCTCTTGTACTACATGTTTGCTTCATGTCATGTTGGACATGTTGTCATGTCCTCTCTTGTACTACATGTTTGCTTCATGTCATGTTGGACATGTTGTCATGTCCTCTCTTGTACTGCATGTTTGCTTCATGTCATGTTGGACATGTTGTCATGTCCTCTCTTGTACTACATGTTTGCTTCATGTCATGTTGGACATGTTGTCATGTCCTCTCTTGTACTACATGTTTGCTTCATGTCATGTTGGACATGTTGTCATGTCCTCTCTTGTACTGCATGTTTGCTTCATGTCATGTGGGACATGTTGTCATGTCCTCTCTTGTACTACATGTTTGCTTCATGTCATGTTGGACATGTTGTCATGTCCTCTCTTGTACTGCATGTTTGCTTCATGTCATGTGGGACATGTTGTCATGTCCTCTCTTGTACTACATGTTTGCTTCATGTCATGTTGGACATGTCGTCATGTCCTCTCTTGTACTACATGTTTGCTTCATGTCATGTTGGACATGTTGTCATGTCCTCTCTTGTACTACATGTTTGCTTCATGTCATGTGGGACATGTTGTCATGTCCTCTCTTGTACTACATGTTTGCTTCATGTCATGTTGGACATGTCGTCATGTCCTCTCTTGTACTACATGTTTGCTTCATGTCATGTTGGACATGTTGTCATGTCCTCTCTTGTACTGCATGTTTGCTTCATGTCATGTGGGACATGTTGTCATGTCCTCTCTTGTACTACATGTTTGCTTCATGTCATGTGGGACATGTTGTCATGTCCTCTCTTGTACTACATGTTAGTTTCATGTCATGTGGGACATGTTGTCATGTCCTCTCTTGTACTGCATGTTTGCTTCATGTCATGTTGGACATGTTGTCATGTCCTCTCTTGTACTACATGTTTGCTTCATGTCATGTGGGACATGTTGTCATGTCCTCTCTTGTACTGCATGTTTGCTTCATGTCATGTTGGACATGATGTCATGTCCTCTCTTGTACTACATGTTTGCTTCATGTCATGTGGGACATGTTGTCATGTCCTCTCTTGTACTGCATGTTTGCTTCATGTCATGTTGGACATGTTGTCATGTCCTCTCTTGTACTACATGTTTGCTTCATGTCATGTTGGACATGTTGTCATGTCCTCTCTTGTACTGCATGTTTGCTTCATGTCATGTTGGACATGTTGTCATGTCCTCTCTTGTACTACATGTTTGCTTCATGTCATGTGGGACATGTTGTCATGTCCTCTCTTGTACTACATGTTTGCTTCATGTCATGTTGGACATGTTGTCATGTCCTCTCTTGTACTACATGTTAGCTTCATGTCATGTTGGACATGTTGTCATGTCCTCTCTTGTACTACATGTTTGCTTCATGTCATGTTGGACATGTTGTCATGTCCTCTCTTGTACTGCATGTTTGCTTCATGTCATGTTGGACATGTTGTCATGTCCTCTCTTGTACTACATGTTTGCTTCATGTCATGTGGGACATGTTGTCATGTCCTCTCTTGTACTACATGTTAGCTTCATGTCATGTTGGACATGTTGTCATGTCCTCTCTTGTACTACATGTTTGCTTCATGTCATGTTGGACATGTTGTCATGTCCTCTCTTGTACTACATGTTTGCTTCATGTCATGTTGGACATGTTGTCATGTCCTCTCTTGTACTACATGTTTGCTTCATGTCATGTGGGACATGTTGTCATGTCCTCTCTTGTACTGCATGTTTGCTTCATGTCATGTGGGACATGTTGTCATGTCCTCTCTTGTACTGCATGTTTGCTTCATGTCATGTTGGACATGTTGTCATGTCCTCTCTTGTACTACATGTTTGCTTCATGTCATGTGGGACATGTTGTCATGTCCTCTCTTGTACTACATGTTTGCTTCATGTCATGTTGGACATGTTGTCATGTCCTCTCTTGTACTACATGTTTGCTTCATGTCATGTTGGACATGTTGTCATGTCCTCTCTTGTACTGCATGTTTGCTTCATGTCATGTTGGACATGTTGTCATGTCCTCTCTTGTACTACATGTTTGCTTCATGTCATGTGGGACATGTTGTCATGTCCTCTCTTGTACTACATGTTAGCTTCATGGGGGGACGGGACACACATCATGTCGTCTGTTATTGGCCCTGGACACAATCCTAATGTGACATTCTGCATCGCAGCTGGATGTGAAGGAGTGCGCACTGAGCGCTCACTTCACTCGTTTGACACGATGATTATGACACTATTTTACACTTATGAATATCTCAGGACGAGTGAGTGTTCTGGAGACGGAAAGAGACGAGAAATCAGTTTCATGTCAACTTGGTGAATACTTTTGGAGCCGAGTCAAGAGTCAAGTTCTAAAACATGAGCTGAAGCTTTAGATCGGGTCAGTTTCCCTCGGCAACAGTGTCAAACCTGAGGGGAGCGCGCTGAGGAGTGAAGCAGCAATGAGCCAATGTCACATGTGATCTGACAATATGATCACACATATGTAACATACATATAATATATATATATAATATACATATGTAACATACATATAATATATATATATAATATACATATATAACATACATATATATATATATATATATATATATATATATAATATACATATATAATATACATATATAATACACATATATAATATACATATATAATATACATATATAATATACATATAATATATATATATAATATACATATGTAACATACATATATATATATATATATATAATATACATATATAATATACATATATAATACACATATATAATATACATATATAATATACATATATAATATACATATATAATACACATATATAATATACATATATAACATACATATATAACATACAGAGTGGACCTGCAGTGTGGGGGCCCTGCAGTGTGGGGGACCTGCAGTGTGAGGGACCTGCAGTGTGAGGGACCTGCAGTGTGAGGGACCTGCAGTGTGGGGGACCTGCAGTGTGGGGGACCTGCAGTGTGGGGGCCCCAGGGCACTGTCCTCGCGCCCTTTCTCTTCACCCTCTACACTGCAGACCTCAGACATGGACAGCTGTGTCCTGCAGAAGTTCTCTGACCACTCTGCCATCATGGGACTCATCACAGACGACGATGAGGAGGACAGAGGACAGAGGACAGAGGAGCAGGACTTTGTGGAACCTCCTCCTCATCAACGCGGGGAAGACCAAGGACAGGCCACGCCCCCCTCACCAGTGAAGGCCTTCTCCTCCTCTGTGGTGCATCAGCTCCTGTAGGTGTGGTCATCACAGAGGGAGAGGAAGAAGCTGGACAAAGCTCCGTCCTGGGCTGTCCTCTGGACTCGGTGCAGGAGGTGGGGGACAGAAGGGTCCTGGCTAAACTCACATCTATGCTGGACCATGAGTGTCGCCCCCTGCAGGACACTCTGTCCCCTGCAGGACACTCTGTTCCCTGCAGGACACTCTGTCCCCTGCAGGACACTCTGTCCTTCTGCTGATGTCAGACTTGAGAACAAACACTGTTCGTCCTGAACATGTGAAATCCATGTGCTGTCGTGACACATGACATGGTGTTTATTTATTTATTTATTTATTTATTTATTTATTTATTTATTTATTTATTTGTCAATGGGAGGTGTTACGGCGGTTTCCTGTAAACAATGATCAAGTAAAGAGTAACCAGGCAATAACTTGAAGCAGAAACAGAGTCTCTCGGTCTCTCTCAAAAGGTGGAAGTTTATTCACGTGCACAGTGGATAAACACCCTCTCTCTCCCTAAGACAAGGTCGTTCTGTCCCTACCTAACTTTACAAGTTACAAAGTACACCTTTTATAGGTGGTAACAAACATGACATAATCACAACCCAAATCAGCTCAAAAAGAGATAGACCAGACTATCACGTCTGTGACGGTTCCATCTCTTCAGAGGTTTAATCTAAGACCATTTCCACACTGAATCCGGTCCTGACGCATTAATTGATGATTAAGAGGCGCCGGACAGAAGATATTCAGTATAATCAGGACCTCATATTCTTATCCCATCTGCACAGGAGAACAACAAAGATATTAATTCTGTGACATGTCATGGCCTAAAACAACATTAGAATGACATGACATGACCCATTTTCTGCCATTACAATACCACTCTTTTGATTATCTTAAACCCCTGTTTAATATCATATCATCAATCAATTACCAATCAGAGAAAATATTAATTAATAATTAATAACACAACAAAAAATGAATAATAACAATAATTAGATAAATTATCAACAAAAAAAAATATTCATAAAAATGACCAATTGAATGATTAAAAACACTAATTAATAAAATTGAACCCTTGAAATTAGAAATAAAATAATAATAATAATAATAATAATGATAATAAAAATAGATAAAATAATTAATAAAAAATATTAATAAAGTTAACCCCAGCTCCCCCGTCCCGAGACCCCCTCCACCGGCCAGGAAAAAACTACCAAACCTCTTTGGGATAAAAGTAGAAAACCTGAGTAGGAGAAAACTACAAAACCACTTTGGGATAAAAGTAGAAACCTGGAGGAATTCCCCTGTGAATGGGGCTCAGGACGGACAGGCTGATGCTGACTTCTGGAAGGAAAAAAAAATGCTCGATTAATTTCATCAAATAAAGATTTCAGTCTATCTCTTGTCTTAATTTAAGTCATTACAATTTCCCTTTGAATCAGTGATTTTAAAAACCGTTTAAAAGAAATTAATAAAACTGTTAAAGTTTTATTTGCCTCCGCTCTTGTTTATGCCGTTACTGGCTTAAGGTCTCATTCCCTTGATGATTGAATCATCATCTGAATCACTAATGTAGCCTGTGTCTTGCTTAGACGCGTCTCTATCTGGCCCTGGAACCTGAACAGACATATATTGAGCAGAAACCATTTTACCAATCGCTTTGAACAAACATGGGAGAACACAAGAAAACAGAATCAAGATTACCCCTACAATAATGCCAAAATTTATGAGCACGTCACGCCAGGAAGTAAGAGCCCATCCTAACACAGAAAAAGGGTGAGTGGCAGTGACAGTTTCAGATTCCATGAGATTAGGGAGTCTGGTCAAATTTGCGAGTCCCTGTTGGATCGCACCCCCATCCTCATCATTAGCAGATATGTAGGTACAGCAGCTCCCTTTTAGTAAAGTGCACACCCCCCCACTGGAGGCTGTTATCTGATCCAGCACAATACGATTTTGAAGTGCTACTGCGCGAAGTGCATGCATCTCCTCTCTCTCTGCCTCGAAAGTAGCTAATGTTGTGTTTATAAAAGCAGTAAATCTATAGCTAAGAGTCTCCATACGCAACATCAATTTACCCACTCCCACACTTGGGAACAATGCAAATAGGACCTTTTCCCCCGTAGTCCAAATTTTATGGTCATCTGGCACGTCAGACCCCCAAACAGCGTCATGAGATGCCAGATCCCTTTGTGTCCTGGGTGTGTGATGTGGTATGCTGGATATTATGTATGAATGATCTGAAGGAATCACAGCTGCGCATCGGCCAACCCATCCCGCCGGAAGACATTCATACATGTAATATCCACAAAGAAACATGTACCCCTCTTTTGGAACGGTCCCTAAAATGGGTGTTGTTCACCAGATAAGTGCACGGGACATATACTGTGGAACAATATAAATCAGGGATTTGCCCTACATGGAGTGGTTTAAGTTCAGATCCTGGACCGATAGATAAGGTGGATGCAATAGTCTGTGCAAAGCATGTAAATTTAGAGCCAGGTCGAATGTGGACTGGTCCAAAAAGCGGCCCTAGTTTTACATTTTTAGGAGCTCTGATGTGAATCTGAGGTCGGAACTTAATCTTGCGTGGGAGAAGAGGAATCACCGCTCTCCACGCAGACCAAACTATCCTACTCAGAAGTTTAACATTATCTCTAGAAATTAGAGTGCCAGGTAACATGTTGGATAAATTAGGCACAGGGAGAGGGAGCACGTGTGGGGAGTTGGTTGCCATGGGCATGTGTGTACATACATAACAATCTCTCCGCTTGTGACTGTCGGCTACATATTTAGCATATCGATACCAATAGTTTAGTGTATAGACGGTGGAATGGTTATAAGTGTCTGTGAGAGACTCGATCTTGGATGTGTCGTCATAGTGCAGTGTACGAGTGTTACGGTCTACTCTGTTTTCTCTGTGGGGCCACATCCAGCTAGGCAGCGTGATAAACCATATTATTCCCAACGCCAGAACTATTGACAGACCCAGTGCATAAATCATTATTCTATAGTTCAGCAACCTGATGTTGAGCTCGACCTTTCTGTCGGTCAGATACCATTTAGAGCTCTGACGCTCCGAGGGACTCCTCCCCCCAGGAGGAGCCGGGTGAGCCTCAGGAATCATGAAGACGATGAGGACAGTATTTGTGTAGATATTACCAGACGATGCAGAAGAACGTGGAGCTTTAAACCGCGCCGGGTTTTGGCAACGTGCCCCGTGCTCGGAGCACTCGATCAGTGGGCTCTGGTGCCTTTCGAGGTTTACGACCTGCTCGGACCCCGACTTTCTCGAACTTGAGATCGTTGCAAAAAGGTCCCACGACGTCCTCAGTGGTTGCCCCTTGTGTCCGACCCACGAGTGGACCGACACCCGCGTTGTCGTTGATCTCCGCAGGTGTGCTGAAGATGGCTCGGCAGTGAGTTCTGCGACTTTCACTGCGGTGTGAGTGATGAGGAGGACCTGGACCGGGCCAATCCACCTTTTGGAACACCACCTTTTCCTCCTCGGCTCTCGGATCAAGATCCAGTCACCTGGTTTGAAGTTGTGGAGGACAGCTTCTGCTGCCTTTGGGAGAGCGGCTTTCACCTGTGCAGAAATTGAGGACAACAGGTCATCCAATTCTTTACAGTAAGCTAGCATTGAGTCGTCGCACAGGGAGGAATCGGGCAGATCTCGTGGCGGAGGTGGGTCAAGGCCTATGTTAGGTGGGCGAGCAAACAGGATTTCAAATGGACTCATTTTACATCTTGCCTGTACCCGCATTCTCATGTACATCAACGCCAGTGGCAGTGCCTTAACCCAGGAGAGTCCAGTTTGCTCACATATTTTGGTCAGTTTTGTTTTGAGTGTCCCGTTGCATCTCTCCGCGGGACCACAAGATTCTGGGTGATAAGAAGTATGTTTTCGGAGATCGATGCCCAGAAATTGACCCACCTCCTCTATCACTTTTGCAACAAAGTGGCTGCCATTGTCACTTGAATTTTTTTTTCAGGAACGCCCCAGCGTGGCACAATCTCTGTAATTAAAGCTTTAACCACTGCGTTGCTGGAGGCATGTTTACAAGGAAACGCCTCGACATAACGTGACCAGATGTCAACAAACACTAAACAGAATTTCTTGCCTTCTGATGGATTAAGCTCAATGAAATCCATTTGCATATGCCCAAAAGGTCTTTCTGGCGGCGGGTGTGCCGCCTGTGGAATTTGTCTTGCTCTACCTGGATTATTGTTTAAACAGATAGCACAAGATTGACAAAATTTTTGGGCATAAAAGGTAAAACCTTTCGTGAACCAATTCTGTCCCACAGCCGTCACCATCCCCCCTTTTGACGCATGGTCCCGTCCATGTGAGATCAGCGCCATCTGCCTGAAAAAATGTTTAGGTAAACAGGTTTTTTTGTTAGGCCCAACCCAAATGCCATCACACTTCTCAGCCCCCGCCTTCTTCCACACAGAGATTTCCTCTGACGTGGGGAATTCCTGCATGGCTGATAAGGACTCTGGAAGAGAAGTGTTATTAGACACAAAACAGTCATTTTGCTCTTGTCTGCAGAGATAAGATGCGGCCTTGGCTGCCTTGTCCGCTCTGCTGTTTCCCTGTGAAATTGGGTCAGTTCTGTTGGTATGAGCTTGACATTTGCATATAGCAATATCAGATGGGAGCAAGATCGCCGTCAGGAGTTCCCCAACTTGCGTGCAGTTCAGAATAGGCTTACCATCCGATTTCAAAAAGTTCCTGTGTCGCCACAACCCCGCCCAGTCGTGGCATACACCAAACGCATAGCGAGAGTCTGTGAAAATTGTGACGGACTGACCCTTCGCCAATGTGCATGCGACTGTCAGAGCCACCAATTCTGCAGTCTGTGCAGAGAAATGAGAGGGCAGTGGGCCTGAGGCCGCCACATCCCACTCAGAGCATACTGCAAAGCCAACACGGTTCTGTCCCGTGTTGGTGTCTCGAGATGCTGATCCATCTACATAAAAAAACAAGTCAGAGTTAACAAGTGGCTCCTCTTTCAGATCCGGTCTCGGGGTGCACACCTGTTTGATTGTAGAAATGCAACAGTGAGCTTCGCCCTCTTCAGGGGTGGGCAAGAGGGTGGCAGGGTTAAGCTGTGTGCATCGTTTTACTGTGACGTTAGGTAATTCAAGCAAAACTGTGTTGTACCTGAGCCATCGGGAAGCAGAAAGATGCAAAGTTTTCTGTTCCAGCAGGATCAGAGAGACAGCATGTGGCACAAGCAGCGTTAGCTCAGCATGGCCCACCAGATCACGCGAGGCCAAGACTGCTTTTTCAGCAGCCGCCACCGCGCGTAGACATCGTGGCATGCCGGCTGCAACGGGGTCCAGCTTAGCAGAGAAAAAAGCCACAGGTCGCAGGGAGCCCAGGTGCGCCTGTAAGAGGACAGAAGTCATGCAGCCGTTGCGTTCGTCAACAGTCTGTGTGAAAGGTCTTGTTGGGTCAGGTAACCCCAGAGTTGGAGGCTTCTGTAAAGCCATTTTCAACTCACAGAAAGCTTTGTCTGCTTCCTCTGTCCATGTCAGTTTGTCATTAGTCCTAAGGCCTTTTCCATGGATTAGTGCACCTAAAGGAGACTCCATTACAGAATAATTTGGAATGAACTGTCGACAATATGAACACATTCCTAGAAATGACATCAATTGTTTCTTAGTTATTGGTTTCGGAATATTCTGAATGGCTGAAACGCGCTTCGTCGTAATGCTTTTGCCATTTTTAGATATCACATGACCCAGAAATATTACTTCCTCTTTAACATATTGCAATTTTGAGAGACTGGCCTTGTGGCCTTCTGCATGCAAATGTTTGAGTAAGGTCACCGTATCTTGTTTACATTGGTCCTCGGTTTGCGAGCACAACAATATGTCATCCACATATTGTAGCAGGCAGCTACCTGGTGCCAGTCGCAAGGGAGCCAATGAATCTCGCAGCGCTGCATTGTACCATGTTGGAGAATGCACGAACCCCTGACACAGCCGTGTGAGAGTCCAGAGTCGATTCTGAAACTCAAAAGCAAACCAAAACTGCGAATCCTGGTGAACGGGAACAGAGAAAAAAGCATTAGCTAGATCCACAACTGTGAAATATTTTGCCTCTGGAGGAATCTGAGATAAGATAGTGTATGGGTTTGGCACCACAGCAACGACAGGTTGAACAGCTTCGTTCACTGCTTTCAAATCGTTTGTAAACCTCCATTTCTCTGGTACCCCAGGTTCGCTTTGTTTTTTAACCGGAAATATGGGGCTCCGTACCCCCCCCCCCCCCCCCCTCCCCCCCCCCGATTTACAAGGAACTATTACTCCCGCCTCCCTCAGGGCTTCAAACACCGGAGTAATACCTTCAACCGCCTCTGGGCGCAGAGGATATTGTGGTCTACAGGGGCGAGCGTCAGATTTCGGGGTGATCACCACGGGCTGACAACCTCGAATCAGGCCGACATCGGTTGGACTCTTAGCCCACAGGTCAACCCCCACCTCTCTTAGTTCCGGTATCGCCTCTGCCCCCGCCTGAGATAAAAAACAATCCGCTCCCGGAGCAGCGTATCTCTTATCAGTGGAAACACAGCGAAAGGAATGCAGAGGCGACTGTAAACACACCCGCCATGCGCCCGAAGACCGTGAAAATGTCACATTAGAGTTTGGAACACTATCCCAGTCCTCTGCTATAAAACACTGATGGACAAAATCCTGTACCTCCCCCCAATTAGCATTCTTTGGTTTTGATAATGCTACGTACAGATTCGAGTTTGACAGGCTAAAGTTTTTAAGTGACGGATTTTTGTTTATAAAAGATCTTCTACTGAAAGTGTTTTTCAACCTTCCTATAAATGATCTGTTCTTTTCCTCTGGATCTTCCTGCATCGCAACAATGAAATTTAACCCTTATGTGGGACAATAAAGGATGATCTCATCTTATCTTATTAATCATGTTTATTGATCATATTTTGCTCAGGCCTCGCTCAGGTCGTCATTGAAGTGCAGAAGGAGGGCGGGGCTAAACAGGTCACGGTCAAGCCGGAGCTCATCGAGCTCGGGGTCATCGTCATGGAGACCATTCTCCTCCAGGGTGCAGCTCATGTCCAAGGCCACGCCCCCATGTTTCCAGGTGTAGCTGTGGGCGTGGCTATTGTAGGACTGATAACGGCCCAGAATCTCCTCCAGAGTCTCCTCACTGCAAACCTGCAACACAGACCTGCTTTAGACCTGCTTTAGACCTGGTTTAGACCTGGTTTAGACCTGGTTTAGACCTGGTTTAGACCTGGTTTAGACCTGGTTTAGACCTGGTTTAGACCTGGTTTAGACCTGGTTTAGACCTGGTTTAGTCCTGGTTTAGTCCTGGTTTAGACCTGGTTTAGACCTGCTTTAGACCTGGTTTAGACCTGGTTTAGTCCTGGTTTAGTCCTGGTTTAGACCTGGTTTAGACCTGGTTTAGACCTGGTTTAGACCTGGTTTAGTCCTGGTTTAGACCTGGTTTAGACCTGGTTTAGTCCTGGTTTAGACCTGGTTTAGTCCTGGTTTAGACCTGGTTTAGACCTGGTTTAGACCTGGTTTAGACCTGCTTTAGACCTGGTTTAGACCTGGTTTAGTCCTGGTTTAGACCTGGTTTAGACCTGCTTTACCTCCAGTCTTTGCTCCTGTGCGGTGAGCGTGTTGATGACTCTGATCCAGCGTGTCTTGTGGGACAGCAGGCCGATGCAGTAGCAGGGGTCTCTCCACCAGGGGGGGCTGATGTCACAGGCCCAGTCTGAGCGGGGGCCTGTCGGGGGCACGTGCAGGAAGCGCCCCCTGGGGGTGTAGTAACGCCGGCACTGGGTGAGCGGGTCTATGAAGCACCGAAGCTGAAGGAGAAACATCAGAGTTCTGCAGTGTTGGAACTAAACCAGGACTAAACCAGGACTGGTCCTAGTTCAGTCGCTTTAGACCTGCTTTAGACCTGGTTTAGACCTGCTTTAGACCTGCTTTAGACCTGGTTTAGACCTGGTTTAGACCTGGTTTAGACCTGGTTTAGACCTGGTTTAGACCTGGTTTAGACCTGCTTTAGTCCTATTTTAGTCCTGCTTTAGTCCTGCTTTAGTCCTGCTTTAGTCCTATTTTAGTCCTGCTTTAGTCCTGCTTTAGTCCTATTTTAGTCCTGCTTTAGTCCTGCTTTAGTCCTGCTTTAGTCCTGCTTTAGTCCTGCTTTAGTCCTATTTTAGTCCTGCTTTAGTCCTGCTTTAGTCCTGCTTTAGTCCTGCTTTAGTCCTATTTTAGTCCTATTTTAGTCCTGTTTTAGTCCTGCTTTAGTCCTGCTTTAGACCTGCTTTAGACCTGCTTTAGACCTGGTTTAGTCCTGCTTTAGTCCTGGTTTAGTCCTGGTTTAGTCCTGGTTTAGTCCTGCTTTAGACCTGCTTTAGACCTGGTTTAGTCCTGGTTTAGTCCTGCTTTAGTCCTGCTTTAGTCCTGCTTTAGACCTGCTTTAGACCTGGTTTAGACCTGCTTTAGACCTGGTTTAGTCCTGCTTTAGACCTGGTTTAGTCCTGCTTTAGTCCTGGTTTAGTCCTGGTTTAGTCCTGGTTTAGTCCTGCTTTAGTCCTGCTTTAGTCCTGCTTTAGTCCTGGTTTAGTCCTGGTTTAGTCCTGTTTTAGTCCTGCTTTAGACCTGGTTTAGTCCTGCTTTAGACCTGGTTTAGTCCTGCTTTAGTCCTGGTTTAGTCCTGGTTTAGTCCTGCTTTAGTCTTGCTTTAGTCCTGCTTTAGTCCTGGTTTAGTCCTGGTTTAGTCCTGTTTTAGTCCTGCTTTAGTCCTGCTTTAGTCCTGGTTTAGTCCTATTTTAGTCCTGCTTTAGACCTGCTTTAGTCCTGCTTTAGTCCTGCTTTAGTCCTGCTTTAGTCCTATTTTAGTCCTGCTTTAGTCCTGCTTTAGTCCTATTTTAGTCCTGCTTTAGTCCTGCTTTAGTCCTGCTTTAGTCCTATTTTAGTCCTGCTTTAGTCCTGCTTTAGTCCTGCTTTAGTCCTGCTTTAGTCCTATTTTAGTCCTGTTTTAGTCCTGCTTTAGTCCTATTTTAGTCCTGTTTTAGTCCTGCTTTAGTCCTATTTTAGTCCTGTTTTAGTCCTGCTTTAGACCTGGTTTAGACCTGCTTTAGACCTGGTTTAGTCCTGCTTTAGTCCTATTTTAGTCCTGCTTAAGTCCTGCTTTAGTCCTGGTTTAGTCCTGCTTTAGTCCTGGTTTAGTCCTGCTTTAGACCTGGTTTAGTCCTGCTTTAGACCTGGTTTAGTCCTGCTTTAGACCTGGTTTAGACCTGGTTTAGTCCTGGTTTAGTCCTGGTTTAGTCCTGGTTTAGTCCTGGTTTAGTCCTGCTTTAGTCCTGGTTTAGTCCTGCTTTAGTCCTGGTTTAGTCCTGCTTTAGACCTGGTTTAGTCCTGCTTTAGTCCTGCTTTAGACCTGGTTTAGTCCTGCTTTAGACCTGGTTTAGTCCTGCTTTAGACCTGGTTTAGACCTGGTTTAGTCCTGGTTTAGTCCTGGTTTAGTCCTGGTTTAGTCCTGCTTTAGTCCTGGTTTAGTCCTGCTTTAGTCCTGGTTTAGTCCTGGTTTAGTCCTGTTTTAGTCCTGCTTTAGACCTGCTTTAGTCCTGCTTTAGTCCTGCTTTAGTCCTGGTTTAGTCCTATTTTAGTCCTGCTTTAGTCCTGCTTTAGTCCTGCTTTAGTCCTGCTTTAGTCCTATTTTAGTCCTGTTTTAGTCCTGCTTTAGACCTGGTTTAGACCTGGTTTAGTCCTGGTTTAGTCCTGCTTTAGTCCTGCTTTAGTCCTGCTTTAGTCCTGCTTTAGTCCTATTTTAGTCCTGCTTTAGTCCTGCTTTAGTCCTGCTTTAGTCCTGCTTTAGTCCTATTTTAGTCCTGTTTTAGTCCTGCTTTAGACCTGGTTTAGACCTGGTTTAGTCCTGGTTTAGTCCTGCTTTAGTCCTGCTTTAGTCCTGCTTTAGTCCTGCTTTAGTCCTATTTTAGTCCTGTTTTAGTCCTGCTTTAGTCCTGCTTTAGACCTGCTTTAGACCTGGTTTAGTCCTGGTTTAGTCCTGGTTTAGTCCTGCTTTAGACCTGCTTTAGACCTGGTTTAGTCCTGGTTTAGTCCTGCTTTAGTCCTGCTTTAGTCCTGCTTTAGTCCTGCTTTAGACCTGGTTTAGACCTGGTTTAGTCCTGGTTTAGTCCTGCTTTAGTCCTGCTTTAGTCCTGCTTTAGTCCTGCTTTAGTCCTATTTTAGTCCTGTTTTAGTCCTGCTTTAGACCTGGTTTAGACCTGCTTTAGACCTGGTTTAGTCCTGCTTTAGACCTGCTTTAGACCTGGTTTAGTCCTGCTTTAGACCTGGTTTAGTCCTGCTTTAGACCTGGTTTAGACCTGGTTTAGTCCTGGTTTAGTCCTGGTTTAGTCCTGCTTTAGTCCTGGTTTAGTCCTGATTTAGTGCTGGTTTAGTCCTGATTTAGTGCTGGTTTAGTGCTGATTTAGTGCTGGTTTATTGCTGGTTTAGTCCTGCTTTAGACCTGGTTTAGTCCTGCTTTAGACCTGGTTTAGACCTGGTTTAGTCCTGGTTTAGTCCTGGTTTAGTCCTGGTTTAGTCCTGCTTTAGTCCTGGTTTAGTCCTGATTTAGTGCTGGTTTAGTCCTGATTTAGTGCTGGTTTAGTGCTGATTTAGTGCTGGTTTATTGCTGGTTTAGTCCTGCTTTAGACCTGCTTTAGACCTGCTTTAGACCTGGTTTAGTCCTGCTTTAGTCCTGGTTTAGTCCTGGTTTAGTCCTGGTTTAGTCCTGCTTTAGACCTGCTTTAGACCTGGTTTAGTCCTGGTTTAGTCCTGCTTTAGTCCTGCTTTAGTCCTGCTTTAGACCTGGTTTAGTCCTGCTTTAGTCCTGGTTTAGTCCTGTTTTAGTCCTGCTTTAGACCTGGTTTAGTCCTGCTTTAGACCTGGTTTAGTCCTGCTTTAGTCCTGGTTTAGTCCTGCTTTAGTCCTGCTTTAGTCCTGGTTTAGTCCTGGTTTAGTCCTGTTTTAGTCCTGCTTTAGTCCTGCTTTAGTCCTGCTTTAGTCCTATTTTAGTCCTACTTTAGTCCTGCTTTAGTCCTATTTTAGTCCTGCTTTAGTCCTGCTTTAGTCCTGCTTTAGTCCTATTTTAGTCCTGCTTTAGTCCTGCTTTAGTCCTGCTTTAGTCCTGCTTTAGTCCTATTTTAGTCCTGTTTTAGTCCTGCTTTAGTCCTGCTTTAGACCTGCTTTAGACCTGGTTTAGTCCTGGTTTAGTCCTGGTTTAGTCCTGCTTTAGACCTGCTTTAGAGCTGGTTTAGTCCTGGTTTAGTCCTGCTTTAGTCCTGCTTTAGTCCTGCTTTAGTCCTGCTTTAGTCCTATTTTAGTCCTGTTTTAGTCCTGCTTTAGTCCTGCTTTAGACCTGGTTTAGTCCTGCTTTAGACCTGCTTTAGACCTGGTTTAGTCCTGCTTTAGTCCTATTTTAGTCCTGCTTAAGTCCTGCTTTAGTCCTGGTTTAGTCCTGCTTTAGTCCTGGTTTAGTCCTGCTTTAGACCTGGTTTAGTCCTGCTTTAGACCTGGTTTAGTCCTGGTTTAGTCCTGGTTTAGTCCTGGTTTAGTCCTGCTTTAGTCCTGGTTTAGTCCTGATTTAGTGCTGGTTTAGTCCTGATTTAGTGCTGGTTTAGTGCTGATTTAGTGCTGGTTTATTGCTGGTTTAGTCCTGCTTTAGACCTGGTTTAGTCCTGCTTTAGACCTGCTTTAGACCTGCTTTAGACCTGGTTTAGTCCTGCTTTAGTCCTGGTTTAGTCCTGGTTTAGTCCTGGTTTAGTCCTGCTTTAGACCTGCTTTAGACCTGGTTTAGTCCTGGTTTAGTCCTGCTTTAGTCCTGCTTTAGACCTGGTTTAGACCTGCTTTAGACCTGGTTTAGTCCTGCTTTAGACCTGGTTTAGTCCTGCTTTAGTCCTGGTTTAGTCCTGGTTTAGTCCTGGTTTAGTCCTGCTTTAGTCCTGCTTTAGTCCTGCTTTAGTCCTGCTTTAGACCTGCTTTAGACCTGGTTTAGACCTGCTTTAGACCTGGTTTAGTCCTGCTTTAGACCTGGTTTAGTCCTGCTTTAGACCTGGTTTAGTCCTGCTTTAGTCCTGGTTTAGTCCTGGTTTAGTCCTGTTTTAGTCCTGCTTTAGACCTGGTTTAGTCCTGCTTTAGACCTGGTTTAGTCCTGCTTTAGTCCTGGTTTAGTCCTGCTTTAGTCCTGCTTTAGTCCTGGTTTAGTCCTGGTTTAGTCCTGTTTTAGTCCTGCTTTAGTCCTGCTTTAGTCCTGCTTTAGTCCTATTTTAGTCCTGCTTTAGTCCTGCTTTAGTCCTATTTTAGTCCTGCTTTAGTCCTGCTTTAGTCCTGCTTTAGTCCTGCTTTAGACCTGGTTTAGTCCTGCTTTAGACCTGGTTTAGTCCTGCTTTAGACCTGGTTTAGTCCTGGTTTAGTCCTGGTTTAGTCCTGCTTTAGACCTGCTTTAGACCTGGTTTTGTCCTGGTTTAGTCCT
>NW_027315857.1:28922091-28976343 GCF_026437365.1 Eucyclogobius newberryi | reverse complement strand
CACTAAACCAGCACTAAACAGCACTAAATCAGACTAAACAGCACTAACAACTAACCCTATCATACTACATAAACCAAGACTCAAACAGGACTAAACCAGGACTACAAACAAACCAGCATCTAACACCAGGACTAAACAGCACTAAATCAGACTAAACCAGCACTAAATCAGCACTAAACCAGCACTAAATCAGGACTAAACCAGCACTAAACCAGACCTAAACAACAGCACTAAACAGCACTAAACCTGCACTAATCAGGACTAAACAGCACTAAACCAGGACTAAACCAGCACTAAACACGACTAAACCAGGACTAAGTCAGGACTAAACCAGCACTAAATCAGGACTAAACCAGCAGTAAACCAGCACTAAACCAGCACTAAACCAGACTAAACCAGGACTAGTCAGGACTAACCAGCACTAAATCAGGACTAAACCAGCACTAACCAGCACTAAATCAGGACTAAACCAGCACTAAACCAGACTAAACCAGCACTAAATCAGACTAAACCAGCACTAAACCAGCACTAAACCAGCACTAAACCAGGACTAAACCAGGACTAAGTCAGGACTAAACCAGCACTAAACTAGCACTAAACCAGGACCAAACCAGGACTAAACCAGGACTAAATCAGGACTAAACCAGCACTAAATCAGGACTAAACCAGGACTAAATCAGGACTAAACCAGCACTAAATCAGGACTAAACCAGCACTAAACCAGCACTAAACCAGGACTAAACCAGGACTAAATCAGGACTAACACCAGCACTAAATCAGGACTAAACCAGGACTAAATCAGGACTAAACCAGGACTAAATCAGGACTAAACCACTAAACCAGCACTAATCAGGACTAAACCAGGTCTAAACCAGGACTAAACCAGGACTAAACCAGCACTAAATCAGCACTAAACCAGCACTAAATCAGGACTAAACCAGCACTAAATCAGGACTAAACCAGCACTAAATCAGGACTAAACCAGCACTAAACCAGGACTAAACCAGCACTAAATCAGGACTAAACCAGCACTAAACCAGCACTAAACCAGCACTAAATCAGGACTAAACCAGCACTAAACCAGGACTAAACCAGCACTAAATCAGGACTAAACCAGCACTAAACCAGCACTAAACCAACACTAAACCAGGACTAAACCAGGACTAAGTCAGGACTAAACCAGCACTAAATCAGGACTAAACCAGGTCTAAACTAGGACTAAACCAGGATTAAACCAGCACTATACCAGAACTAAATCAGAACTAAACCAGCACTAAATCAGGACTAAACCAGCACTAAATCAGGACTAAACCAGCACTAAACCAGGATTAAACCAGCACTAAATCAGGACTAAACCAGCACTAAACCAGGACTAAACCAGCACTAAATCAGGACTAAACCAGGACTAAGTCAGGACTAAACCAGCACTAAATCAGGACTAAACCAGCACTAAATCAGGACTAAACCAGGACTAAGTCAGGACTAAACCAGGACTAAACCAGCACTAAACCAGGACTAAACCAGCACTAAATCAGCACTAAACCAGCACTAAATCAGGACTAAACCAGCACTAAATCAGCACTAAACCAGCACTAAACCAGCACTAAACCAGCACTAAATCAGGACTAAACCAGCACTAAACCAGGACTAAACCAGCACTAAATCAGGACTAAACCAGCACTAAACCAGCACTAAACCAGCACTAAACCAGCACTAAACCAGGACTAAACCAGCACTAAATCAGGACTAAACCAGGACTAAACCAGGACTAAATCAGGACTAAACCGGCACTAAACCAGCCTAAACCAGGACTAAACCAGGACTAAGTCAGGAAAAACCAGCACTAAATCAGCACTAAACCAGCACTAAATCAGGACTAAACCAGCACTAAACCAGCACTAAATCAGGACTAAACCAGCACTAAACCAGGACTAAACCAGCACTAAATCAGGACTAAACCAGCACTAAACCAGCACTAAACCAGCACTAAACCAGGACTAAACCAGGACTAAACCAGGTCTAAACCAGGACTAAACCAGGACTAAACCAGCACTAAACCAGGACTAAACCAGCACTAAATCAGGACTAAACCAGCACTAAATCAGCACTAAACCAGCACTAAATCAGGACTAAACCAGCACTAAACCAGGACTAAACCAGCACTAAACCAGCACTAAACCAGCACTAAATCAGGACTAAACCAGCACTAAACCAGGACTAAACCAGCACTAAACCAGCACTAAACCAGCACTAAATCAGGACTAAACCAGCACTAAACCAGGACTAAACCAGGACTAAGTCAGGACTAAACCAGCACTAAATCAGGACTAAACCAGGACTAAGTCAGGACTAAACCAGCAGTAAACCAGCACTAAACCAGCACTAAACCAGGACTAAACCAGGACTAAGTCAGGACTAAACCAGCACTAAATCAGGACTAAACCAGCACTAAACCAGCACTAAATCAGGACTAAACCAGCACTAAACCAGGACTAAACCAGCACTAAATCAGGACTAAACCAGCACTAAACCAGCACTAAACCAGCACTAAACCAGGACTAAACCAGGACTAAGTCAGGACTAAACCAGCACTAAACCAGCACTAAACTAGCACTAAACCAGGACCAAACCAGGACTAAACCAGGACTAAATCAGGACTAAACCAGCACTAAATCAGGACTAAACCAGGACTAAATCAGGACTAAACCAGCACTAAATCAGGACTAAACCAGCACTAAACCAGCACTAAACCAGGACTAAACCAGGACTAAATCAGGACTAAACCAGCACTAAATCAGGACTAAACCAGGACTAAATCAGGACTAAACCAGGACTAAATCAGGACTAAACCACTAAACCAGCACTAAATCAGGACTAAACCAGGTCTAAACCAGGACTAAACCAGGACTAAACCAGCACTAAATCAGCACTAAACCAGCACTAAATCAGGACTAAACCAGCACTAAATCAGGACTAAACCAGCACTAAATCAGGACTAAACCAGCACTAAACCAGGACTAAACCAGCACTAAATCAGGACTAAACCAGCACTAAACCAGCACTAAACCAGCACTAAATCAGGACTAAACCAGCACTAAACCAGGACTAAACCAGCACTAAATCAGGACTAAACCAGCACTAAACCAGCACTAAACCAACACTAAACCAGGACTAAACCAGGACTAAGTCAGGACTAAACCAGCACTAAATCAGGACTAAACCAGGTCTAAACTAGGACTAAACCAGGATTAAACCAGCACTATACCAGAACTAAATCAGAACTAAACCAGCACTAAATCAGGACTAAACCAGCACTAAATCAGGACTAAACCAGCACTAAACCAGGATTAAACCAGCACTAAATCAGGACTAAACCAGCACTAAACCAGGACTAAACCAGCACTAAATCAGGACTAAACCAGGACTAAGTCAGGACTAAACCAGCACTAAATCAGGACTAAACCAGCACTAAATCAGCACTAAACCAGCACTAAATCAGGACTAAACCAGGACTAAGTCAGGACTAAACCAGGACTAAACCAGCACTAAACCAGGACTAAACCAGCACTAAATCAGCACTAAACCAGCACTAAATCAGGACTAAACCAGCACTAAATCAGCACTAAACCAGCACTAAACCAGCACTAAACCAGCACTAAATCAGGACTAAACCAGCACTAAACCAGGACTAAACCAGCACTAAATCAGGACTAAACCAGCACTAAACCAGCACTAAACCAGCACTAAACCAGCACTAAACCAGGACTAAACCAGCACTAAATCAGGACTAAACCAGGTCTAAACCAGGACTAAGCCAGCACTAAACCAGGACTAAACCAGCACTAAATCAGGACTAAACCAGCACTAAATCAGCACTAAACCAGCACTAAATCAGGACTAAACCAGAACTAAATCAGGACTAAACCAGCACTAAACCAGGACTAAACCAGCACTAAATCAGGACTAAACCAGCACTAAACCAGCACTAAACCAGCACTAAACCAGCACTAAACCAGGACTAAACCAGGACTAAGTCAGGACTAAACCAGCACTAAATCAGGACTAAACCAGCACTAAATCAGCACTAAACCAGCACTAAATCAGGACTAAACCAGCACTAAATCAGGACTAAACCAGGACTAAATCAGGACTAAACCAGCACTAAATCAGCACTAAACCAGCACTAAATCAGGACTAAACCAGCACTAAATCAGGACTAAACCAGGTCTAAACCAGGACTAAACCAGGACTAAACCAGCACTAAATCAGGACTAAACCAGCACTAACTCAGGACTAAACCAGCACTAAACCAGCACTAAACCAGGACTAAACCAGGACTTAGTCAGGACTAAACCAGCACTAAATCAGGACTAAACCAGGTCTAAACCAGGACTAAACCAGGACTAAACCAGCACTAAACCAGGACTAAACCAGCACTAAATCAGGACTAAACCAGCACTAAATCAGGACTAAACCAGCACTAAATCAGCACCAAACCAGCACTAAATCAGGACTAAACCAGTACTAAATCAGGACTAAACCAGCACTAAATCAGGACTAAACCAGCACTAAACCAGGACTAAACCAGCACTAAATCAGGACTGAACCAGCACTAAACCAGCACTAAACCAGCACTAAACCAGCACTAAATCAGGACTGAACCAGCACTAAACCAGCACTAAACCAGGACTGAACCAGCACTAAACCAGGACTAAACCAGGACTAAACCAGCACTAAACCAGGACTAAACCAGCACTGAATCAGGACTAAACCAGCACTAAACCAGGACTAAACCAGGACTAAGTCAGGACTAAACCAGCACTAAATCAGGACTAAACCAGCACTAAACCAGGACTAAACCAGGACTAAATCAGGACTAAACCGGCACTAAACCAGCACAAAACCAGCACTAAACCAGGACTAAACCAGGACTAAGTCAGGAAAAACCAGCACTAAATCAGGACTAAACCAGCACTAAATCAGCACTAAACCAGTACTAAATCAGCACTAAACCAGAACTAAATCAGGACTAAACCAGGACTAAATCAGGACTAAACCAGCACTAAATCAGGACTAAACCAGGACTAAATCAGGACTAAACCAGGACTAAATCAGGACTAAACCAGCACTAAATCAGGACTAAACCAGGACTAAATCAGGACTAAACCAGCACTAAATCAGGACTAAACCAGGACTAAATCAGGACTAAACCAGGACTAAATCAGGACTAAACCAGCACTAAATCAGGACTAAACCAGCACTAAATCAGCACTAAATCAGGACTAAACCAGCACTAAACCAGCACTAAACCAGCACTAAATCAGGACTAAACCAGCACTAAATCAGGACTTAACCAGCACTAAATCAGGACTAAACCAGCACTAAACCAGCACTAAATCAGGACTAAACCAGCACTAAACCAGCACTAAATCAGGACTAAACCAGCACTAAATCAGCACTAAACCAGCACTAAACCAGGACTAAACCAGGACTAAACCAGCACTAAATCAGCACTAAATCAGGACTAAACCAGCACTAAACCAGCACTAAACCAGCACTAAATCAGGACTAAACCAGCACTAAATCAGGACTAAACCAGCACTAAATCAGGACTAAACCAGCACTAAATCAGGACTAAATCAGGACTAAACCAGCACTAAACCAGCACTAAACCAGCACTAAATCAGGACTAAACCAGCACTAAATCAGGACTAAACCAGCACTAAATCAGGACTAAACCAGCACTAAACCAGCACTAAATCAGGACTAAACCAGCACTAAACCAGCACTAAATCAGGACTAAACCAGCACTAAATCAGCACTAAACCAGCACTAAATCAAGGCTAAACCAGCGCTAAACCAGCACTAAACCAGGACTAAATCAGGACTAAACCAGGTCTAAACCAGGACTAAGACAGGACTAAACCAGCACTAAACCAGGACTAAACCAGGACTAAGTCAGGACTAAACCAGCACTAAACCAGGACTAAACCAGGACTAAATCAGGACTAAACCAGCACTAAACCAGGACTAAACCAGGACTAAATCAGGACTAAACCGGCACTAAACCAGCACAAAACCAGCACTAAACCAGGACTAAACCAGGACTAAGTCAGGAAAAACCAGCACTAAATCAGGACTAAACCAGCACTAAATCAGGTCTAAACCAGCACTAAATCAGGACTAAACCAGCACTAAACCAGGACTAAACCAGCACTAAATCAGGACTAAACCAGCACTAAACCAGGACTAAACCAGGACTAAATCAGGACTAAACCGGCACTAAACCAGCCTAAACCAGGACTAAACCAGGACTAAGTCAGGAAAAACCAGCACTAAATCAGCACTAAACCAGCACTAAATCAGGACTAAACCAGCACTAAATCAGGACTAAACCAGCACTTAACCAGGACTAAACCAGCACTAAATCAGGACTAAACCAGCACTAAACCAGCACTAAACCAGCACTAAACCAGGACTAAACCAGGACTAAATCAGGACTAAACCAGCACTAAATCAGGACTAAACCAGGACTAAATCAGGACTAAACCAGGACTAAATCAGGACTAAACCACTAAACCAGCACTAAATCAGGACTAAACCAGGTCTAAACCAGGACTAAACCAGGACTAAACCAGCACTAAATCAGCACTAAACCAGCACTAAATCAGGACTAAACCAGCACTAAATCAGGACTAAACCAGCACTAAATCAGGACTAAACCAGCACTAAACCAGGACTAAACCAGCACTAAATCAGGACTAAACCAGCACTAAACCAGCACTAAACCAGCACTAAATCAGGACTAAACCAGCACTAAACCAGGACTAAACCAGCACTAAATCAGGACTAAACCAGCACTAAACCAGCACTAAACCAACACTAAACCAGGACTAAACCAGGACTAAGTCAGGACTAAACCAGCACTAAATCAGGACTAAACCAGGTCTAAACTAGGACTAAACCAGGATTAAACCAGCACTATACCAGAACTAAATCAGAACTAAACCAGCACTAAATCAGGACTAAACCAGCACTAAATCAGGACTAAACCAGCACTAAACCAGGATTAAACCAGCACTAAATCAGGACTAAACCAGCACTAAACCAGGACTAAACCAGCACTAAATCAGGACTAAACCAGGACTAAGTCAGGACTAAACCAGCACTAAATCAGGACTAAACCAGCACTAAATCAGGACTAAACCAGGACTAAGTCAGGACTAAACCAGGACTAAACCAGCACTAAACCAGGACTAAACCAGCACTAAATCAGCACTAAACCAGCACTAAATCAGGACTAAACCAGCACTAAATCAGCACTAAACCAGCACTAAACCAGCACTAAACCAGCACTAAATCAGGACTAAACCAGCACTAAACCAGGACTAAACCAGCACTAAATCAGGACTAAACCAGCACTAAACCAGCACTAAACCAGCACTAAACCAGCACTAAACCAGGACTAAACCAGCACTAAATCAGGACTAAACCAGGACTAAACCAGGACTAAATCAGGACTAAACCGGCACTAAACCAGCCTAAACCAGGACTAAACCAGGACTAAGTCAGGAAAAACCAGCACTAAATCAGCACTAAACCAGCACTAAATCAGGACTAAACCAGCACTAAACCAGCACTAAATCAGGACTAAACCAGCACTAAACCAGGACTAAACCAGCACTAAATCAGGACTAAACCAGCACTAAACCAGCACTAAACCAGCACTAAACCAGGACTAAACCAGGACTAAACCAGGTCTAAACCAGGACTAAACCAGGACTAAACCAGCACTAAACCAGGACTAAACCAGCACTAAATCAGGACGCGCTAAACCAGCACTAAACCAGGACTAAATCAGGACTAAACCAGGTCTAAACCAGGACTAAGACAGGACTAAACCAGCACTAAACCAGGACTAAACCAGGACTAAGTCAGGACTAAACCAGCACTAAATCAGGACTAAACCAGCACTAAACCAGGACTAAACCAGCACTAAATCAGGACTAAACCAGCACTAAACCAGGACTAAATCAGGACTAAACCGGCACTAAACCAGCACAAAACCAGCACTAAACCAGGACTAAACCAGGACTAAGTCAGGAAAAACCAGCACTAAATCAGGACTAAACCAGCACTAAATCAGGTCTAAACCAGCACTAAATCAGGACTAAACCAGCACTAAACCAGGACTAAACCAGCACTAAATCAGGACTAAACCAGCACTAAACCAGGACTAAACCAGGACTAAATCAGGACTAAACCGGCACTAAACCAGCCTAAACCAGGACTAAACCAGGACTAAGTCAGGAAAAACCAGCACTAAATCAGCACTAAACCAGCACTAAATCAGGACTAAACCAGCACTAAATCAGGACTAAACCAGCACTTAACCAGGACTAAACCAGCACTAAATCAGGACTAAACCAGCACTAAACCAGCACTAAACCAGCACTAAATCAGGACTAAACCAGCACTAAACCAGGACTAAACCAGCACTAAACCAGGACTAAACCAGCACTAAACCAGCACTAAACCAGGACTAAACCAGGTCTAAACCAGGACTAAACCAGGACTAAACCAGCACTAAACCAGGACTAAACCAGCACTAAACCAGCACTAAACCAGGACTAAACCAGGTCTAAACCAGGACTAAACCAGGACTAACCAGCACTAAACCAGGACTAAACCAGCACTAAATCTGGACTAAACCAGCACTAAATCAGGACTAAACCAGCACTAAATCAGGACTAAACCAGCACTAAACCAGGACTAAACCAGCACTAAACCAGCACTAAACCAGCACTAAATCAGGACTAAACCAGCACTAAACCAGCACTAAACCAGCACTAAACCAGGATTAAACCAGGACTAAGTCAGGACTAAACCAGCACTAAATCAGGACTAAACCAGCAGTAAACCAGCACTAAACCAGCACTAAACCAGGACTAAACCAGGACTAAGTCAGGACTAAACCAGCACTAAATCAGGACTAAACCAGCACTAAACCAGCACTAAATCAGGACTAAACCAGGACTAAACCAGCACTAAATCAGGACTAAACCAGCACTAAACCAGCACTAAACCAGCACTAAACCAGCACTAAACCAGCACTAAACCAGGACTAAACCAGGACTAAACCAGGACTAAACCAGCAGTAAACCAGCACTAAACCAGCACTAAACCAGGACTAAACCAGGACTAAGTCAGGACTAAACCAGCACTAAATCAGGACTAAACCAGCACTAAACCAGCACTAAATCAGGACTAAACCAGGACTAAACCAGCACTAAATCAGGACTAAACCAGCACTAAACCAGCACTAAACCAGCACTAAACCAGCACTAAACCAGCACTAAACCAGGACTAAACCAGGACTAAACCAGGACTAAACCAGGACTAAACCAGCACTAAACCAGGACTAAATCAGCACTAAACCAGCACTAAATCAGGACTAAACCAGCACTAAACCAGCACTAAACCAGCACTAAACCAGCACTAAACCAGGACTAAACCAGGACTAAGTCAGGACTAAACCAGCACTAAACCAGGACTAAACCAGCACTAAACCAGCACTAAACCAGCACTAAATCAGGACTAAACCAGCACTAAATCAGGACTAAACCAGCACTAAACCAGGACTAAACCAGCACTAAACCAGCACTAAACCAGCACTAAACCAGGACTAAACCAGGACTAAGTCAGGACTAAACCAGCACTAAATCAGGACTAAACCAGCACTAAACCAGCACTAAATCAGGACTAAACCAGCACTAAACCAGTACTAAACCAGCACTAAATCAGGACTAAACCAGCACTAAACCAGCACTAAATCAGGACTAAACCAGCACTAAATCAGCACTAAACCAGCACTAAACCAGGACTGAACCAGCACTAAATCAGGACTAAACCAGCTCTAAATCAGCACTAAATCAGGACTAAACCAGCACTAAACCAGCACTAAACCAGCACTAAATCAGGACTAAACCAGCACTAAATCAGGACTTAACCAGCACTAAATCAGGACTAAACCAGCACTAAACCAGCACTAAATCAGGGCTAAACCAGGACTGAACCAGCACTAAATCAGGACTAAACCAGCACTAAATCAGGACTAAACCAGCACTAAACCAGCACTAAACCAGCACTAAATCAGGACTAAACCAGCACTAAATCAGGACTAAACCAGCACTAAATCAGGACTAAACCAGCACTAAATCAGGACTAAACCAGCACTAAACCAGCACTAAATCAGGACTAAACCAGCACTAAATCAGCACTAAACCAGCACTAAATCAGGGCTAAACCAGGACTGAACCAGCACTAAATCAGGACTAAACCAGGTCTAAACCAGGACTAAGACAGGACTAAACCAGCACTAAACCAGGACTAAACCAGCACTAAATCAGGACTAAACCAGCACTAAATCAGGACTAAACCAGCACTTAACCAGGACTAAACCAGCACTAAATCAGGACTAAACCAGCACTAAATCAGGACTAAACCAGCACTTAACCAGGACTAAACCAGCACTAAATCAGGACTAAACCAGCACTAAACCAGCACTAAACCAGCACTAAATCAGGACTAAACCAGCACTAAACCAGGACTAAACCAGCACTAAATCAGGACTAAACCAGGTCTAAACCAGGACTAAACCAGGACTAAACCAGCACTAAACCAGGACTAAACCAGCACTAAATCAGGACTAAACCAGCACTAAATCAGCACTAAACCAGCACTAAACCAGCACTAAATCAGCACTAAACCAGCACTAAACCAGCACTAAACCAGGACTAAACCAGGACTAAGTCAGGACTAAACCAGCACTAAACCAGCACTAAACCAGCACTAAACCAGGACTAAACCAGGACTAAATCAGGACTAAACCAGGACTAAGTCAGGACTAAACCAGCACTAAATCAGGACTAAACCAGCACTAAATCAGCACTAAACCAGCACTAAATCAGGACTAAACCAGGACTAAATCAGGACTAAACCAGGACTAAATCAGGACTAAACCAGCACTAAATCAGGACTAAACCAGGACTAAATCAGGACTAAACCAGCACTAAATCAGCACTAAACCAGCACTAAATCAGGACTCAACCAGCACTAAATCAGGACTAAACCAGCACTAAATCAGGACTAAACCAGCACTAAACCAGGACTAAACCAGCACTAACTCAGGACTAAACCAGCACTAAACCAGCACTAAACCAGCACTAAATCAGGACTGAACCAGCACTAAACCAGCACTAAACCAGGACTAAGTCAGGACTAAACCAGCACTAAACCAGCACAAAACCAGCACTAAACCAGGACTAAACCAGGACTAAGTCAGGACTAAACCAGCACTAAATCAGGACTAAACCAGCACTAAATCAGCACTAAACCAGCACTAAACCAGGACTAAACCAGGACTAAGTCAGGACTAAACCAGCACTAAATCAGGACTAAACCAGGACTAAACCAGCACTAAATCAGGACTAAACCAGCACTAAACCAGCACTAAATCAGGACTAAACCAGCACTAAACCAGGACTAAACCAGGACTAAATCAGGACTAAACCGGCACTAAACCAGCACAAAACCAGCACTAAACCAGGACTAAACCAGGACTAAGTCAGGAAAAACCAGCACTAAATCAGGACTAAACCAGCACTAAATCAGCACTAAACCAGTACTAAATCAGCACTAAACCAGAACTAAATCAGGACTAAACCAGGACTAAATCAGGACTAAACCAGCACTAAATCAGGACTAAACCAGGACTAAATCAGGACTAAACCAGCACTAAATCAGGACTAAACCAGGACTAAATGTGGACTAAACCAGGACTAAATCAGGACTAAACCAGCACTAAATCAGGACTAAACCAGGACTAAATCAGGACTAAACCAGCACTAAATCAGGACTAAACCAGGACTAAATCAGGACTAAACCAGCACTAAATCAGGACTAAACCAGGACTGAATCAGGACTAAACCAGGACTAAATCAGGACTAAACCAGCACTAAATCAGCACTAAACCAGCACTAAATCAGGACTCAACCAGCACTAAATCAGGACTAAACCAGCACTAAATCAGGACTAAACCAGCACTAAACCAGGACTAAACCAGCACTAACTCAGGACTAAACCAGCACTAAACCAGCACTAAACCAGCACTAAATCAGGACTGAACCAGCACTAAACCAGCACTAAACCAGGACTAAGTCAGGACTAAACCAGCACTAAACCAGCACAAAACCAGCACTAAACCAGGACTAAACCAGGACTAAGTCAGGACTAAACCAGCACTAAATCAGGACTAAACCAGCACTAAATCAGCACTAAACCAGCACTAAACCAGGACTAAACCAGGACTAAGTCAGGACTAAACCAGCACTAAATCAGGACTAAACCAGGACTAAACCAGCACTAAATCAGGACTAAACCAGCACTAAACCAGCACTAAATCAGGACTAAACCAGCACTAAACCAGGACTAAACCAGGACTAAATCAGGACTAAACCGGCACTAAACCAGCACAAAACCAGCACTAAACCAGGACTAAACCAGGACTAAGTCAGGAAAAACCAGCACTAAATCAGGACTAAACCAGTACTAAATCAGCACTAAACCAGAACTAAATCAGGACTAAACCAGGACTAAATCAGGACTAAACCAGCACTAAATCAGGACTAAACCAGGACTAAATCAGGACTAAACCAGTACTAAATCAGGACTAAACCAGGACTAAATGTGGACTAAACCAGGACTAAATCAGGACTAAACCAGCACTAAATCAGGACTAAACCAGGACTAAATCAGGACTAAACCAGCACTAAATCAGGACTAAACCAGGACTAAATCAGGACTAAACCAGCACTAAATCAGGACTAAACCAGGACTGAATCAGGACTAAACCAGGACTAAATCAGGACTAAACCAGCACTAAATCAGGACTAAACCAGGACTAAATCAGCACTAAACCAGGACTAAACCAGCACTAAACCAGGACTAAACCAGCACTAAATCAGGACTAAACCAGCACTAAATCAGCACTAAACCAGCACTAAATCAGGACTAAACCAGCACTAAATCAGGACTAAACCAGCACTAAACCAGCACTAAACCAGCACTAAATCAGGACTAAACCAGGACTAAGTCAGGACTAAACCAGCACTAAATCAGGACTAAACCAGCACTAAATCAGGACTGAACCAGCACTAAATCAGGACTAAACCAGGACTAAGTCAGGACTAAACTAGGACTAAATCAGGACTAAACCAGCACTAAATCAGGACTAAACCAGGACTAAATCAGGACTAAACCAGCACTAAATCAGGACTAAACCAGCACTAAATCAGGACTAAATCAGGACTAAACCAGCACTAAACCTGGACTAAACCAGCACTAAATCAGGACCAAATCAGGACTAAACCAGCACTAAATCAGGACTAAACCAGCACTAAATCAGGACTAAACCAGGACTAAATCAGGACTAAACCAGGACTAAATCAGGACTAAACCAGCACTAAATTAGGACTAAACCAGCACTAAACCAGGACTAAACCAGGACTAAGTCTGGACTAAGTCAGGACTAAACCAGGACTAAACCAGGACTAAGTCAGGAATAAACCAGGACTAAACCAGGACTAAGTCAGGACTAAACCAGGACTAAACCAGGACTAAGTCAGGACTAAGTCAGGACTAAGTCAGGACTAAACCAGGACTAAGTCAGGACTAAACCAGGACTAAACCAGGACTAAATCAGGACTAAACCAGGACTTAGTCTGGACTAAGTCAGGACTAAACCAGGACTAAACCAGGACTAAACCAGGACTAAGTCTGGACTAAGTCAGGACTAAACCAGGACTAAACCAGGACTAAGTCAGGACTAAACCAGGACTAAACCAGGACTAAGTCAAGACTAAACCAGGACTAAGTCAGGACTAAACCAGGACTAAACCAGGACTAAACTAGGACTAAGTCAGGACTAAACCAGGACTAAGTCAGGACTAAACCAGGAGTAAACCAGGACAAAACCAGGACTAAGTCAGGACTAAACTAGGACTAAACCAGGACTAAACCAGGACTAAGTCAGGAAAAAACCAGGACTAAACCAGGACTAAGTCAGGACTAAACCAGGACTAAACCAGGACTAAGTCAGGACTAAACCAGGACTAAGTCAGGACTAAGTCAGGACTAAACCAGGACTAAGTCAGGACTAAACCAGGACTAAACCAGGACTAAGTCAGGACTAAACCAGGACTAAGTCAGGACTAAGTCAGGACTAAACCAGGACTAAGTCAGGACTAAGTCAGGACTAAACCAGGACTAAGTCAGGACTAAGTCAGGACTAAACCAGGAATAACCAGGACCAGGAAGTCTTTGTTGTTGTTGTTGTTGTTGTTGTGTTCTAACTGAAAAGATGTATTTACCACCACCTACTGGACTGAGTGTGGACAGGAGATAAAAAAGGACTTCTTCTTCTTCTTCTTCTTCTTCTTCTTCTTCTTCTTCTTCTTCTTCTTCTTCTTCTTCTTCTGTTACATCACCACCATCCACTTGTACGTCTTAGACTTTAGACTTTATTCTTTGGACTTTTCTAAAAATAAAAAAAGGACTTGTAAAAGAGCGTTTCTATAGTGACGTTCTAGAATCTTTGCTTTTATGACACTGAATCCTGACAACACGGTTACGGCTCCCCCATGAGCCACGCCCCCATGAGCCAGAACCAACATGAGCCACGCCCCCATGAGCCACACCCCATGAGCCAGAACCAACATGAGCCACGCCCCCATGAGCCACACCCCATGAGCCAGAACCAACATGAGCCACGCCCCCATGAGCCACACCCCATGAGCCAGAACCAACATGAGCCACGCCCCCATGAGCCACACCCCATGAGCCAGAACCAACATGAGCCACGCCCCCATGAGCCAGAACCAACATGAGCCAGAACCAACATGAGCCACGCCCCCATGAGCCAGAACCAACATGAGCCAGAGCCCCCATGAGCCACACCCCATGAGCCAGAACCAACATGAGCCACGCCCCCATGAGCCAGAACCAACATGAGCCAGAGCCCCCATGAGCCACGCCCCCATGAGCCACGCCCCCATGAGCCACACCCCATGAGCCAGAACCAACATGAGCCAGAGCCCCCATGAGCCACACCCCATGAGCCAGAACCAACATGAGCCACGCCCCCATGAGCCACACCCCCATGAGCCACACCCCCATGAGCCAGAACCCCCTTGAGCCACGCCCCCATGAGCCAGAGCCCCCATGAGCCAGAGCCCCCATGAGCCACACCCCCATGAGCCACGCCCCCATGAGCCACGCCCCCATGAGCCACACCCCCATGAGCCAGAACCCCCTTGAGCCACGCCCCCATGAGCCAGAGCCCCCATGAGCCAGAGCCCCCATGAGCCAGAACCCCCTTGAGCCACACCCCCATGAGCCCCGCCCCCATGAGCCAGAGCCCCCATGAGCCACGCCCCCATGAGCCAGAACCCCCATGAGCCAGAACCCCCATGAGCCACGCCCCCATGAGCCAGAACCCCCATGAGCCAGAGCCCCATGAGCCACGCCCCCATGAGCCACGCCCCCATGAGCCAGATTCCCATGAGCCACGCCCCCATGAGCCAGACCCCCCATGAGCCAGAGCCCCCATGAGCCACACCCCCATGAGCCACGCCCCCATGAGCCACGCCCCCATGAGCCACACCCCATGAGCCAGAACCAACATGAGCCAGAGCCCCCATGAGCCACACCCCATGAGCCAGAACCAACATGAGCCACGCCCCCATGAGCCACACCCCCATGAGCCACACCCCCATGAGCCAGAACCCCCTTGAGCCACGCCCCCATGAGCCAGAGCCCCCATGAGCCAGAGCCCCCATGAGCCACACCCCCATGAGCCACGCCCCCATGAGCCACGCCCCCATGAGCCACACCCCCATGAGCCAGAACCCCCTTGAGCCACGCCCCCATGAGCCAGAGCCCCCATGAGCCAGAACCCCCTAGAGCCACGCCCCCATGAGCCCCGCCCCCATGAGCCAGAGCCCCCATGAGCCAGAACCCCCTTAAGCCACGCCCCCATGAGCCCCGCCCCCATGAGCCAGAGCCCCCATGAGCCACGCCCCCATGAGCCAGAACCCCCATGAGCCAGAACCCCCATGAGCCAGAACCCCCATGAGCCAGAGCCCCATGAGCCACGCCCCCATGAGCCACGCCCCCATGAGCCAGATTCCCATGAGCCACGCCCCCATGAGCCAGAGCCCCCATGAGCCAGAGCCCCCATGAGCCACACCCCCATGAGCCACGCCCCCATGAGCCACGCCCCCATGAGCCACACCCCATGAGCCAGAACCAACATGAGCCAGAGCCCCCATGAGCCACACCCCATGAGCCAGAACCAACATGAGCCACGCCCCCATGAGCCACACCCCCATGAGCCACACCCCCATGAGCCAGAACCCCCTTGAGCCACGCCCCCATGAGCCAGAGCCCCCATGAGCCAGAGCCCCCATGAGCCACACCCCCATGAGCCACGCCCCCATGAGCCACACCCCCATGAGCCAGAACCCCCTTGAGCCACGCCCCCATGAGCCAGAGCCCCCATGAGCCAGAGCCCCCATGAGCCAGAACCCCCTTGAGCCACGCCCCCATGAGCCCCGCCCCCATGAGCCACGCCCCCATGAGCCAGAACCCCCATGAGCCAGAACCCCCATGAGCCACGCCCCCATGAGCCACGCCCCCATGAGCCAGATTCCCATGAGCCACGCCCCCATGAGCCAGAGCCTCCATGAGCCAGAACCCCATGAGCCACGCCCCCATGAGCCACGCCCCCATGATTCACGCCCCCATGAGCCAGAGCCCCCCTGAGCCAGAGCCCCCCTGAGCCAGAGCCCCCATGAGCCAGAACCCCCATGAGCCACGCCCCCATGAGCCAGAGCCACATGAGCCACGCCCCCATGAGACAGAACCCCATGAGCCACGCCCCCATGAGCCAGAGCCCCATGAGCCACGCCCCCATGAGCCAGAGCCCCCATGAGCCACGCCCCCATGAGCCACGCCCCCATGAGCCACGCCCCATGAGCCACGCCCCCATGAGCCAGAGCCCCATGAGCCACGCCCCCATGAGCCAGAGCCCCCATGAGCCACGCCCCCATGAGCCACGCCCCCATGAGCCAGAGCCCCATGAGCCACGCCCCCATGAGCCAGAGCCCCCATGAGCCACGCCCCCATGAGCCAGAGCCCCCATGAGCCACGCCCCCATGAGCCACGCCCCCATGAGCCAGAATCCCCATGAGCCACGCCCCCATGAGCCAGAGCCCCCATGAGCCACGCCCCCATGAGCCAGAATCCCCATGAGCCACGCCCCCATGAGCCAGAACCAACATGAGCCACGCCCCCATGAGCCACGCCCCCATGAGCCAGAACCAACATGAGCCACGCCCCCATGAGCCACACCCCATGAGCCAGAACCAACATGAGCCACGCCCCCATGAGCCACACCCCATGAGCCAGAACCAACATGAGCCACGCCCCCATGAGCCACACCCCATGAGCCAGAACCAACATGAGCCACGCCCCCATGAGCCACACCCCATGAGCCAGAACCAACATGAGCCACGCCCCCATGAGCCAGAACCAACATGAGCCAGAACCAACATGAGCCACGCCCCCATGAGCCAGAACCAACATGAGCCAGAGCCCCCATGAGCCACACCCCATGAGCCAGAACCAACATGAGCCACGCCCCCATGAGCCAGAACCAACATGAGCCAGAGCCCCCATGAGCCACGCCCCCATGAGCCACGCCCCCATGAGCCACACCCCATGAGCCAGAACCAACATGAGCCAGAGCCCCCATGAGCCACACCCCATGAGCCAGAACCAACATGAGCCACGCCCCCATGAGCCACACCCCCATGAGCCACACCCCCATGAGCCAGAACCCCCTTGAGCCACGCCCCCATGAGCCAGAGCCCCCATGAGCCAGAGCCCCCATGAGCCACACCCCCATGAGCCACGCCCCCATGAGCCACGCCCCCATGAGCCACACCCCCATGAGCCAGAACCCCCTTGAGCCACGCCCCCATGAGCCAGAGCCCCCATGAGCCAGAGCCCCCATGAGCCAGAACCCCCTTGAGCCACACCCCCATGAGCCCCGCCCCCATGAGCCAGAGCCCCCATGAGCCACGCCCCCATGAGCCAGAACCCCCATGAGCCAGAACCCCCATGAGCCACGCCCCCATGAGCCAGAACCCCCATGAGCCAGAGCCCCATGAGCCACGCCCCCATGAGCCACGCCCCCATGAGCCAGATTCCCATGAGCCACGCCCCCATGAGCCAGACCCCCCATGAGCCAGAGCCCCCATGAGCCACACCCCCATGAGCCACGCCCCCATGAGCCACGCCCCCATGAGCCACACCCCATGAGCCAGAACCAACATGAGCCAGAGCCCCCATGAGCCACACCCCATGAGCCAGAACCAACATGAGCCACGCCCCCATGAGCCACACCCCCATGAGCCACACCCCCATGAGCCAGAACCCCCTTGAGCCACGCCCCCATGAGCCAGAGCCCCCATGAGCCAGAGCCCCCATGAGCCACACCCCCATGAGCCACGCCCCCATGAGCCACGCCCCCATGAGCCACACCCCCATGAGCCAGAACCCCCTTGAGCCACGCCCCCATGAGCCAGAGCCCCCATGAGCCAGAACCCCCTAGAGCCACGCCCCCATGAGCCCCGCCCCCATGAGCCAGAGCCCCCATGAGCCAGAACCCCCTTAAGCCACGCCCCCATGAGCCCCGCCCCCATGAGCCAGAGCCCCCATGAGCCACGCCCCCATGAGCCAGAACCCCCATGAGCCAGAACCCCCATGAGCCAGAACCCCCATGAGCCAGAGCCCCATGAGCCACGCCCCCATGAGCCACGCCCCCATGAGCCAGATTCCCATGAGCCACGCCCCCATGAGCCAGAGCCCCCATGAGCCAGAGCCCCCATGAGCCACACCCCCATGAGCCACGCCCCCATGAGCCACGCCCCCATGAGCCACACCCCATGAGCCAGAACCAACATGAGCCAGAGCCCCCATGAGCCACACCCCATGAGCCAGAACCAACATGAGCCACGCCCCCATGAGCCACACCCCCATGAGCCACACCCCCATGAGCCAGAACCCCCTTGAGCCACGCCCCCATGAGCCAGAGCCCCCATGAGCCAGAGCCCCCATGAGCCACACCCCCATGAGCCACGCCCCCATGAGCCACACCCCCATGAGCCAGAACCCCCTTGAGCCACGCCCCCATGAGCCAGAGCCCCCATGAGCCAGAGCCCCCATGAGCCAGAACCCCCTTGAGCCACGCCCCCATGAGCCCCGCCCCCATGAGCCACGCCCCCATGAGCCAGAACCCCCATGAGCCAGAACCCCCATGAGCCACGCCCCCATGAGCCACGCCCCCATGAGCCAGATTCCCATGAGCCACGCCCCCATGAGCCAGAGCCTCCATGAGCCAGAACCCCATGAGCCACGCCCCCATGAGCCACGCCCCCATGATTCACGCCCCCATGAGCCAGAGCCCCCCTGAGCCAGAGCCCCCCTGAGCCAGAGCCCCCATGAGCCAGAACCCCCATGAGCCACGCCCCCATGAGCCAGAGCCACATGAGCCACGCCCCCATGAGACAGAACCCCATGAGCCACGCCCCCATGAGCCAGAGCCCCATGAGCCACGCCCCCATGAGCCAGAGCCCCCATGAGCCACGCCCCCATGAGCCACGCCCCCATGAGCCACGCCCCATGAGCCACGCCCCCATGAGCCAGAGCCCCATGAGCCACGCCCCCATGAGCCAGAGCCCCCATGAGCCACGCCCCCATGAGCCACGCCCCCATGAGCCAGAGCCCCATGAGCCACGCCCCCATGAGCCAGAGCCCCCATGAGCCACGCCCCCATGAGCCAGAGCCCCCATGAGCCACGCCCCCATGAGCCACGCCCCCATGAGCCAGAATCCCCATGAGCCACGCCCCCATGAGCCAGAGCCCCCATGAGCCACGCCCCCATGAGCCAGAGCCCCCCATGAGCCACGCCCCCATGAGCCAGAATCCCCATGAGCCATGCCCCCATGAGCCACGCCCCCATGAGCCAGAATCCCCATGAGCCACGCCCCCATGAGCCAGAGCCCCCATGAGCCACGCCCCCATGAGCCAGAGCCCCATGAGCCAGAGCCCCCATGAGCCACGCCCCCATGAGCCAGATTCACATGAGCCACGCCCCCATGAGCCAGAGCCACATGAGCCACGCCCCCATGAGACAGAACCCCATGAGCCACGCCCCCATGAGCCAGAGCCCCATGAGCCACGCCCCCATGAGCCAGAGCCCCCATGAGCCACGCCCCCATGAGCCACGCCCCCATGAGCCACGCCCCATGAGCCACGCCCCCATGAGCCAGAGCCCCATGAGCCACGCCCCCATGAGCCAGAGCCCCCATGAGCCACGCCCCCATGAGCCACGCCCCCATGAGCCAGAGCCCCATGAGCCACGCCCCCATGAGCCAGAGCCCCCATGAGCCACGCCCCCATGAGCCAGAGCCCCCATGAGCCACGCCCCCATGAGCCACGCCCCCATGAGCCAGAATCCCCATGAGCCACGCCCCCATGAGCCAGAGCCCCCATGAGCCACGCCCCCATGAGCCAGAATCCCCATGAGCCACGCCCCCATGAGCCAGAACCAACATGAGCCACGCCCCCATGAGCCACGCCCCCATGAGCCAGAACCAACATGAGCCACGCCCCCATGAGCCACACCCCATGAGCCAGAACCAACATGAGCCACGCCCCCATGAGCCACACCCCATGAGCCAGAACCAACATGAGCCACGCCCCCATGAGCCACACCCCATGAGCCAGAACCAACATGAGCCACGCCCCCATGAGCCACACCCCATGAGCCAGAACCAACATGAGCCACGCCCCCATGAGCCAGAACCAACATGAGCCAGAACCAACATGAGCCACGCCCCCATGAGCCAGAACCAACATGAGCCAGAGCCCCCATGAGCCACACCCCATGAGCCAGAACCAACATGAGCCACGCCCCCATGAGCCAGAACCAACATGAGCCAGAGCCCCCATGAGCCACGCCCCCATGAGCCACGCCCCCATGAGCCACACCCCATGAGCCAGAACCAACATGAGCCAGAGCCCCCATGAGCCACACCCCATGAGCCAGAACCAACATGAGCCACGCCCCCATGAGCCACACCCCCATGAGCCACACCCCCATGAGCCAGAACCCCCTTGAGCCACGCCCCCATGAGCCAGAGCCCCCATGAGCCAGAGCCCCCATGAGCCACACCCCCATGAGCCACGCCCCCATGAGCCACGCCCCCATGAGCCACACCCCCATGAGCCAGAACCCCCTTGAGCCACGCCCCCATGAGCCAGAGCCCCCATGAGCCAGAGCCCCCATGAGCCAGAACCCCCTTGAGCCACACCCCCATGAGCCCCGCCCCCATGAGCCAGAGCCCCCATGAGCCACGCCCCCATGAGCCAGAACCCCCATGAGCCAGAACCCCCATGAGCCACGCCCCCATGAGCCAGAACCCCCATGAGCCAGAGCCCCATGAGCCACGCCCCCATGAGCCACGCCCCCATGAGCCAGATTCCCATGAGCCACGCCCCCATGAGCCAGACCCCCCATGAGCCAGAGCCCCCATGAGCCACACCCCCATGAGCCACGCCCCCATGAGCCACGCCCCCATGAGCCACACCCCATGAGCCAGAACCAACATGAGCCAGAGCCCCCATGAGCCACACCCCATGAGCCAGAACCAACATGAGCCACGCCCCCATGAGCCACACCCCCATGAGCCACACCCCCATGAGCCAGAACCCCCTTGAGCCACGCCTCCATGAGCCAGAGCCCCCATGAGCCAGAGCCCCCATGAGCCACACCCCCATGAGCCACGCCCCCATGAGCCACGCCCCCATGAGCCACACCCCCATGAGCCAGAACCCCCTTGAGCCACGCCCCCATGAGCCAGAGCCCCCATGAGCCAGAACCCCCTAGAGCCACGCCCCCATGAGCCCCGCCCCCATGAGCCAGAGCCCCCATGAGCCAGAACCCCCTTAAGCCACGCCCCCATGAGCCCCGCCCCCATGAGCCAGAGCCCCCATGAGCCACGCCCCCATGAGCCAGAACCCCCATGAGCCAGAACCCCCATGAGCCAGAACCCCCATGAGCCAGAGCCCCATGAGCCACGCCCCCATGAGCCACGCCCCCATGAGCCAGATTCCCATGAGCCACGCCCCCATGAGCCAGAGCCCCCATGAGCCAGAGCCCCCATGAGCCACACCCCCATGAGCCACGCCCCCATGAGCCACGCCCCCATGAGCCACACCCCATGAGCCAGAACCAACATGAGCCAGAGCCCCCATGAGCCACACCCCATGAGCCAGAACCAACATGAGCCACGCCCCCATGAGCCACACCCCCATGAGCCACACCCCCATGAGCCAGAACCCCCTTGAGCCACGCCCCCATGAGCCAGAGCCCCCATGAGCCAGAGCCCCCATGAGCCACACCCCCATGAGCCACGCCCCCATGAGCCACACCCCCATGAGCCAGAACCCCCTTGAGCCACGCCCCCATGAGCCAGAGCCCCCATGAGCCAGAGCCCCCATGAGCCAGAACCCCCTTGAGCCACGCCCCCATGAGCCCCGCCCCCATGAGCCACGCCCCCATGAGCCAGAACCCCCATGAGCCAGAACCCCCATGAGCCACGCCCCCATGAGCCACGCCCCCATGAGCCAGATTCCCATGAGCCACGCCCCCATGAGCCAGAGCCTCCATGAGCCAGAACCCCATGAGCCACGCCCCCATGAGCCACGCCCCCATGATTCACGCCCCCATGAGCCAGAGCCCCCCTGAGCCAGAGCCCCCCTGAGCCAGAGCCCCCATGAGCCAGAACCCCCATGAGCCACGCCCCCATGAGCCAGAGCCACATGAGCCACGCCCCCATGAGACAGAACCCCATGAGCCACGCCCCCATGAGCCAGAGCCCCATGAGCCACGCCCCCATGAGCCAGAGCCCCCATGAGCCACGCCCCCATGAGCCACGCCCCCATGAGCCACGCCCCATGAGCCACGCCCCCATGAGCCAGAGCCCCATGAGCCACGCCCCCATGAGCCAGAGCCCCCATGAGCCACGCCCCCATGAGCCACGCCCCCATGAGCCAGAGCCCCATGAGCCACGCCCCCATGAGCCAGAGCCCCCATGAGCCACGCCCCCATGAGCCAGAGCCCCCATGAGCCACGCCCCCATGAGCCACGCCCCCATGAGCCAGAATCCCCATGAGCCACGCCCCCATGAGCCAGAGCCCCCATGAGCCACGCCCCCATGAGCCAGAGCCCCCCATGAGCCACGCCCCCATGAGCCAGAATCCCCATGAGCCATGCCCCCATGAGCCACGCCCCCATGAGCCAGAATCCCCATGAGCCACGCCCCCATGAGCCAGAGCCCCCATGAGCCACGCCCCCATGAGCCAGAGCCCCATGAGCCAGAGCCCCCATGAGCCACGCCCCCATGAGCCAGATTCACATGAGCCACGCCCCCATGAGCCAGAACCCCATGAGCCACGCCCCCATGAGACAGAACCCCATGAGCCACGCCCCCATGAGCCAGAGCCCCATGAGCCACGCCCCCATGAGCCAGAGCCCCCATGAGCCACGCCCCCATGAGCCACGCCCCCATGAGCCACGCCCCATGAGCCACGCCCCCATGAGCCAGAGCCCCATGAGCCACGCCCCCATGAGCCAGAGCCCCCATGAGCCACGCCCCCATGAGCCACGCCCCCATGAGCCAGAGCCCCATGAGCCACGCCCCCATGAGCCAGAGCCCCCATGAGCCACGCCCCCATGAGCCAGAGCCCCCATGAGCCACGCCCCCATGAGCCACGCCCCCATGAGCCAGAATCCCCATGAGCCACGCCCCCATGAGCCAGAGCCCCCATGAGCCACGCCCCCATGAGCCAGAGCCCCCCATGAGCCACGCCCCCATGAGCCAGAATCCCCATGAGCCATGCCCCCATGAGCCACGCCCCCATGAGCCAGAATCCCCATGAGCCACGCCCCCATGAGCCAGAGCCCCCATGAGCCACGCCCCCATGAGCCAGAGCCCCCATGAGCCACGCCCCCATGTGCCCATGAGGAGGATATGAGGCTTTAAAGGAGACATAATGTGACTCACATGGTCCTCTTCATCTTCTCTTCTGTAACTCGGTTGTGGAAGTGTTGAACTGTGTGTGTGCGTCTCCATGACAACCGTGACGTTGCCTTTTCTTCTTCTGATGGGGCTTTATGTGGGTTGGTAAACCTGGATAGTGCACCACCGCCACCTACTGTTTGTGTTTGTGCCTCAAAAGGAACAGAAAACGCTTCTCTCCGAGTCATTCTTCCCTCCTCAAGATGATGATTATTATTATTGCTACGACAAAGGATGTATATAATGTGTACTACAAATGATGAATATAATGTGAACTACAAAGGATGTATATAATGTGTACTACAAAGGATGTATATAATGTGAACTACAAATGATGTATATAATGTGTACTACAAATGATGTATATATAGTGTACTACAAAGAATGTATATAATGTGAACTACAAAGGATGTATATAATGTGTACTACAAAGGATGTATATAATGTGTACTACAAATGATGAATATAATGTGAACTACAAAGGATGTACATAATGTGTATTACAAAGGATGTATATAGTGTGTACTACAAAGGATGTATATAATGTGTACTACAAATGATGAATATAATGTGAACTACAAAGGATGTATATAATGTGTACTACAAATGATGTATATAATGTGTACTACAAATGATGTATATAATGTGTACTACAAAGGATGCATATAATGTGTACTACAAAGGATGCATATAATGTGTACTTACAGGTTATATACAACACTGTTTGTTCTGTGTACACTTTGTGCTTGAACTTTTGCACAATAAAATAAAGAAACTTCTTCCTTTATTGTTTTCCCGCGATGCAGTTTTTACAGTGTAACTTTACTCTTCACTTCCACAAGAATGTTCCTGATTTTATTTTTATTTTCTTGCTGTTTTTCTTAACTTCAAATTGACTGATGGCATTTTATTTGACTTCTTATTGTGTTAAATATTTGGTTTGCTGGGAGTTTACTGTTGCTTATCTATGTTTCTATTTGGGTGTGTGAGGTTTGCTCCGGAGGCCCCGGGGCGCCCATGGGTGCCTCCTCCCGGGGTCACACACCTTTGCCCGTTCTGTGCGGAATCTTGTGCGGAATGTTTACGACGTGGCAGCGCTGCGCAACTTTCGCCTTTTCGCGAACTTTCTGCGGTGGCTCGAGGCTGTGGAAAGCCCGAGACCCGGAGCTCCAATCACGGCCTCCGCAGCCCCCTGTGGCCCGCTCTGATTGGTCCAATCCACTGTCATTCACGCTGTTCACGCTTCTGATTGGCTGTGGTCCTGTGAGGGGCGGAACTAACGTCATCGCGAGAGCAGAGCAGCTGATGCGGCCGAGATCCAGGACCAGGACCAGGACCAGGACCAGGACCAGCACCGGCAGCGGCCCTCACAGTCTCCTTCCCCGGGTTCAGCGCCTCTCTCCGGCCGCACACATGCTCTCTCCGTGGCTCCTGTGGCCCGTGGCTCTGCTCCTGATCCACAGCTCCGGGATGGAAGCGGAGCAGCGGAGGCTCGCTGCAGGTGAGGCCGCTTCAGGAGCCGCTGTGCCCGGACACACGCACCGCCGCGTCCCGCTGCAGCAGCGCCGCTTCTGCTCATGATGCACTGCATTAAAGGCAGCGTTTGGGTTAGAGTTAGTTTATCCAGAGTTAATCCAGTGATGTTTGGGTTAGAGTTAATCCAGTGGCGTTTGGGTTAGAGTTAGTTAATCCAGAGTTAATCCAGTGATGTTTGGGTTAGAGTTAATCCAGTGATGTTTGGGTTAGAGTTAGATAATCCAGTGGCGTTTGGGTTAGAGTTAGTTAATCCAGGGATGTTTGGGTTAGAGTTAGTTAATCCAGAGTTAATCCAGTGATGTTTGGGTTAGAGTTAGTTAATCCAGTGGCGTTTGGGTTAGAGTTAGTTTATCCAGTGATGTTTGGGATAGAGTTAGTTAATCCAGAGTTTATCCAGTGGCGTTTGGGTTAGAGTTAGTTTATCCAGTGATGTTTGGGTTAGAGTTAGATAATCCAGTGGTTTTTGGGTTAGAGTTAGTTTATCCAGTGATGTTTGGGTTAGAGTTAGTTAATCCAGTGGCGTTTGGGTTAGAGTTAGATAATCCAGTGGTGTTTGGGTTAGAGTTAGTTTATCCAGTGATGTTTGGGTTAGAGTTAGTTAATCCAGAGTTAATCCAGTGATGTTTGGGTTAGAGTTAGTTAATCCAGAGTTAATCCAGTGATGTTTGGGTTAGAGTTAGTTAATCCAGAGTTAATCCAGTGATGTTTGGGTTAGAGTTAATCCAGTGGCGTTTGGGTTAGAGTTAGTTAATCCAGTGGCGTTTGGGTTAGAGTTAGATAATCCAGTGGTGTTTGGGTTAGAGTTAGTTTATCCAGTGATGTTTGGGTTAGAGTTAGTTAATCCAGAGTTAATCCAGTGGCGTTTGGGTTAGAGTTAGTTAATCCAGTGGTTTTTGGGTTAGAGTTAGTTTATCCAGTGATGTTTGGGTTAGAGTTAGTTAATCCAGTGGCGTTTGGATTAGAGTTAGTTTATTCAGTGATGTTTGGGTTAGAGTTAGTTAATCCAGTGGCGTTTGGGTTAGAGTTAGATAATCCAGTGGTGTTTGGGTTAGAGTTAGTTTATCCAGTGATGTTTGGGTTAGAGTTAGTTAATCCAGAGTTAATCCAGTGGCGTTTGGGTTAGAGTTAGTTAATCCAGTGGCGTTTGGGTTAGAGTTAGTTTATCCAGTGATGTTTGGGTTAGAGTTAGTTAATCCAGTGGTTTTTGGGTTAGAGTTAGTTAATCCAGTGATGTTTGGGTTAGAGTTAGTTAATCCAGAGTTAATCCAGTGATGTTTGGGTTAGAGTTAGTTAATCCAGTGGCGTTTGGGTTAGAGTTAGTTTATCCAGTGATGTTTGGGTTAGAGTTAGTTTATCCAGTGATGTTTGGGTTAGAGTTAGTTAATCCAGTGGCGTTTGGGTTAGAGTTAGTTAATCCAGTGATGTTTGGGTTAGAGTTAGTTAATCCAGTGGCGTTTGGGTTAGAGTTAGTTTATCCAGTGATGTTTGGGTTAGAGTTAGTTAATCCAGTGGCATTTGGGTTAGAGTTAGTTAATCCAGTGATGTTTGGGTTAGAGTTAGTTAATCCAGTGGCATTTGGGTTAGAGTTAGTTAATCCAGGGATGTTTGGGTTAGAGTTAGTTAATCCAGAGTTAATCCAGTGATGTTTGGGATAGAGTTAGTTAATCCAGTGATGTTTGGGTTAGAGTTAGTTAATCCAGTGGCGTTTGGGTTAGAGTTAGTTAATCCAGTGATGTTTGGGTTAGAGTTAGTTAATCCAGTGGCGTTTGGGTTAGAGTTAGTTAATCCAGGGATGTTTGGGTTAGAGTTAGTTAATCCAGAGTTAATCCAGTGATGTTTGGGTTAGAGTTAGTTAATCAAGTGGCGTTTGGGTTAGAGTTAGTTTATCCAGTGATGTTTGGGATAGAGTTAGTTAATACAGAGTTAATCCAGTGATGTTTGGGTTAGAGTTAGTTAATCCAGTGGCGTTTGGGTTAGAGTTAGTTTATCCAGTGATGTTTGGGATAGAGTTAGTTAATCCAGAGTTAATCCAGTGATGTTTGGGTTAGAGTTAGTTGATCCAGTGGCGTTTGGGTTAGAGTTAGTTAATCCAGTGATGTTTGGGTTAGAGTTAGTTAATCCAGAGTTAATCCAGTGATGTTTGGGTTAGAGTTAGTTAATCAAGTGGCGTTTGGGTTAGAGTTAGTTAATCCAGTGATGTTTGGGTTAGAGTTAGTTAATCCAGTGATGTTTGGGTTAGAGTTAGTTAATCAAGTGGCGTTTGGGTAAGAGTTAGTTTATCCAGTGATGTTTGGGATAGAGTTAGTTAATCCAGTGGCGTTTGGGTTAGAGTTAGTTAATCCAGTGATGTTTGGGTTAGAGTTAGTTTATCCAGAGTTAATCCAGTGATGTTTGGGTTAGAGTTAGTTAATCCAGTGGCGTTTGGGTTAGAGTTAGTTAATCCAGTGATGTTTGGGTTAGAGTTAGTTTATCCAGTGATGTTTGGGTTAGAGTTAGTTAATCCAGTGGCGTTTGGGTTAGAGTTACTTTATCCAGTGGCGTTTGGGTTAGAGTTAGTTAATCCAGTGATGTTTGGGTTAGAGTTAGATAATCCAGTGGAGTTTGGGTTAGAGTTAGTTAATCCAGTGGTTTTTGTCATTCCAGAGTTCACAGTTGTCAGATTTCTCACGCGGATGATGTGACTTTGACCTGTTTGAATTGTGTCCGTGTGAAAAGAGAAGCTCCTCTTTGTCTCGAGCTCTTCCTCATGTTTACAGTCTTTAGTTCTTCCTCATGTTTACAGTCTTTAGTTCTTCCTCATGTTTACAGTCTTTAGTTCTCCCTCATGTTTACAGTCTTTAGTTCTTCCTCATGTTTACAGTCTTTAGTTCTTCCTCATGTTTACAGTCTTTAGTTCTTCCTCATGTTTACAGTCTTTAGTTCTTCCTCATGTTTACAGTCTTTAGTTCTCCCTCATGTTTACAGTCTTTAGTTCTTCCTCATGTTTACAGTCTTTAGTTCTCCCTCATGTTTACAGTCTTTAGTTCTTCCTCATGTTTACAGTCTTTAGTTCTTCCTCATGTTTACAGTCTTTAGTTCTACCTCATGTTTACAGTCTTTAGTTCTTCCTCATGTTTACAGTCTTTAGTTCTTCCTCATGTTTACAGTCTTTAGTTCTCCCTCATGTTTACAGTCTTTAGTTCTTCCTCATGTTTACAGTCTTTAGTTCTCCCTCATGTTTACAGTCTTTAGTTCTTCCTCATGTTTACAGTCTTTAGTTCTTCCTCATGTTTACAGTCTTTAGTTCTTCCTCATGTTTACAGTCTTTAGTTCTTCCTCATGTTTACAGTCTTTAGTTCTTCCTCATATTTACAGTCTTTAGTTCTCCCTCATGTTTACAGTCTTTAGTTCTTCCTCATGTTTACAGTCTTTAGTTCTCCCTCATGTTTACAGTCTTTAGTTCTCCCTCATGTTTACAGTCTTTAGTTCTTCCTCATGTTTACAGTCTTTAGTTCTCCCTCATGTTTACAGTCTTTAGTTCTTCCTCATGTTTACAGTCTTTAGTTCTTCCTCATGTTTACAGTCTTTAGTTCTTCCTCATGTTTACAGTCTTTAGTTCTTCCTCATGTTTACAGTCTTTAGTTCTCCCTCATGTTTACAGTCTTTAGTTCTTCCTCATGTTTACAGTCTTTAGTTCTTCCTCATGTTTACAGTCTTTAGTTCTTCCTCATGTTTACAGTCTTTAGTTCTTCCTCATGTTTACAGTCTTTAGTTCTTCCTCATGTTTACAGTCTTTAGTTCTTCCTCATGTTTACAGTCTTTAGTTCTTCCTCATGTTTACAGTCTTTAGTTCTCCCTCATGTTTACAGTCTTTAGTTCTTCCTCATGTTTACAGTCTTTAGTTCTCCCTCATGTTTACAGTCTTTAGTTCTCCCTCATGTTTACAGTCTTTAGTTCTCCCTCATGTTTACAGTCTTTAGTTCTTCCTCATGTTTACAGTCTTTAGTTCTTCCTCATGTTTACAGTCTTTAGTTCTTCCTCATGTTTACAGTCTTTAGTTCTCCCTCATGTTTACAGTCTTTAGTTCTTCCTCATGTTTACAGCCTTTAGTTCTTCCTCATGTTTACAGTTTTAAGTTCTTCCTCATGTTTACAGTCTTTAGTTCTCCCTCATGTTTACAGTCTTTAGTTCTTCCTCATGTTTACAGTCTTTAGTTCTCCCTCATGTTTACAGTCTTTAGTTCTTCCTCATGTTTACAGTTTTAAGTTCTTCCTCATGTTTACAGTCTTTAGTTCTCCCTCATGTTTACAGTCTTTAGTTCTCCCTCATGTTTACAGTCTTTAGTTCTTTCTCATATTTACAGTCTTTAGTTCTTCCTCATGTTTACAGTCTTTAGTTCTTCCTCATGTTTACAGTCTTTAGTTCTTCCTCATGTTTACAGTCTTTAGTTCTCCCTCATGTTTACAGTCTTTAGTTCTTCCTCATGTTTACAGTCTTTAGTTCTTCCTCATGTTTACAGTCTTTAGTTCTTCCTCATGTTTACAGTCTTTAGTTCTTTCTCGTGTTTACAGTCTTTAGTTCTTCCTCATGTTTACAGTCTTTAGTTCTTCCTCATGTTTACAGTCTTTAGTTCTCCCTCATGTTTACAGTCTTTAGTTCTTTCTCATGTTTACAGTCTTTAGTTCTCCCTCATGTTTACAGTCTTTAGTTCTTCCTCATGTTTACAGTCTTTAGTTCTTCCTCATGTTTACAGTCTTTAGTTCTTCCTCATGTTTACAGTCTTTAGTTCTTCCTCATGTTTACAGTCTTTAGTTCTTTCTCGTGTTTACAGTCTTTAGTTCTTCCTCATGTTTACAGTCTTTAGTTCTTCCTCATGTTTACAGTCTTTAGTTCTCCCTCATGTTTACAGTCTTTAGTTCTTCCTCATGTTTACAGTCTTTAGTTCTCCCTCATGTTTACAGTCTTTAGTTCTTCCTCATGTTTACAGTCTTTAGTTCTTCCTCATGTTTACAGTCTTTAGTTCTTCCTCATGTTTACAGTCTTTAGTTCTTTCTCATGTTTACAGTCTTTAGTTCTTCCTCATGTTTACAGTCTTTAGTTCTTCCTCATGTTTACAGTCTTTAGTTCTTCCTCATGTTTACAGTCTTTAGTTCTTCCTCATGTTTACAGTCTTTAGTTCTTCCTCATGTTTACAGTCTTTAGTTCTTTCTCATATTTACAGTCTTTAGTTCTTCCTCATGTTTACAGTCTTTAGTTCTCCCTCATGTTTACAGTCTTTAGTTCTCCCTCATGTTTACAGTCTTTAGTTCTTCCTCATGTTTACAGTCTTTAGTTCTTCCTCATGTTTACAGTCTTTAGTTCTTCCTCATGTTTACAGTCTTTAGTTCTTCCTCATGTTTACAGTCTTTAGTTCTTCCTCATGTTTACAGTCTTTAGTTCTCCCTCATGTTTACAGTCTTTAGTTCTTCCTCATGTTTACAGTCTTTAGTTCTCCCTCATGTTTACAGTCTTTAGTTCTCCCTCATGTTTACAGTCTTTAGTTCTTCCTCATGTTTACAGTCTTTAGTTCTTCCCCATGTTTACAGTCTTTAGTTCTTCCCCATGTTTACAGTCTTTAGTTCTTCCTCGTGTTTACAGTCTTTAGTTCTTTCTCATATTTACAGTCTTTAGTTCTTCCTCGTGTTTACAGTCTTTAGTTCTTTCTCATATTTACAGTCTTTAGTTCTTCCTCGTGTTTACAGTCTTTAGTTCTCCCTCATGTTTACAGTCTTTAGTTCTTCCTCATGTTTACAGTCTTTAGTTCTTCCCCATGTTTACAGTCTTTAGTTCTTCCCCATGTTTACAGTCTTTAGTTCTTCCCCATGTTTACAGTCTTTAGTTCTTCCTCGTGTTTACAGTCTTTAGTTCTTTCTCATATTTACAGTCTTTAGTTCTTCCTCGTGTTTACAGTCTTTAGTTCTTCCTCCACAAACGGAACTGGATCAGGACCAAACCAGGACTTTAAACTGCACAGCTTTGGTTCCTGTTTGTATTATTCTGAAATGTAAAGATTAGAGGCGAGCAAACCTCAGCAGTTCAAACAAACCATTCACACTAACACGAGACCTGGTTTAGTCCTGGTTTAGTCCTGGTTTAGTCCTGGTTTAGACCTGGTTTAGACCTGGTTTAGACCTGGTTTAGACCTGGTTTAATCCTGTTTTAGACCTGGTTTAGACCTGGTTTAGACCTGGTTTAGACCTGGTTTAGACCTGGTTTAGGCCTGGTTTAGACTTGGTTTAGTCCTGTTTTAGTCCTGGTTTAGACCTGGTTTAGACCTGGTTCAGACCTGGTTTAGTCCTGGTTTAGACCTGGTTTAGTCCTGTTTTAGTCCTGTTTTAGTCCTGGTTTAGACCTGGTTTCGTCCTGGTTTAGACCTGGTTTAGGCCTGGTTTAGTCCTGGTTTAGGCCTGGTTTAGACCTGGTTTAGACCTGGTTTAGGCCTGGTTTAGTCCTGGTTTAGGCCTGGTTTAGACCTGGTTTAGACCTGGTTTTAGACCTGGTTTAGTCCTGGTTTGGACCTGTTTTAGACCTGGTTTAATCCTGGTTTAGTCCTGGTTTAGGCCTGGTTTAGACCTGGTTTAGTCCTGGTTTAGTCCTGGTTTGGACCTGTTTTAGACCTGTCTTAGACCTGGTTTAGTCCTGGTTTGGACCTGTTTTAGACCTGGTTTAATCCTGGTTTAGTCCTGGTTTAGTCCTGGTTTAGTCCTGGTTTAGACCTGGTTTAGTCCTGTTTTAGTCCTGTTTTAGACCTGGTTTAGACCTGTTTTAGTCCTGGTTTAGACCTGGTTTAGTCCTGGTTTAGACCTGGTTTAGACCTGGTTTAGACCTGGTTTAGACCAGGTTTAGGCCTGGTTTAGGCCTGGTTTAGACCTGGTTTAGTCCTGTTTTAGGCCTGGTTTAGACCTGGTTTAGTCCTGTTTTAGTCCTGGTTTAGTCCTGGTTTAGACCTGGTTTAGACCTGGTTTAGACCTGGTTTAGACCTGGTTCAGACCTGGTTTAGTCCTGGTTTAGACCTGGTTTAGTCCTGTTTTAGTCCTGGTTTAGACCTGGTTTAGACCTTGTTTATTCCTGGTTTGGACCTGGTTTAGACCTGGTTTAGACCTTGTTTATTCCTGGTTTGGACCTGGTTTAGTCCTGGTTTAGTCCTGGTTTAGACCTGGTTTAGTCCTGGTTTAGACCTGGTTTAGACCTGTTTTAGACCTGGTTTAGACCTGGTTTAGACCTGGTTTAGTCCTGGTTTAGTCCTGGTTTAGACCTGGTTTAGACCTTGTTTATTCCTGGTTTAGACCTGGTTTAGTCCTGGTTTAGTCCTGGTTTACACCTGGTTTATACCTGGTTTAGTCCTGGTTTAGTCCTGGTTTAGTCCTGGTTTAGACCTGGTTTAGACCTGGTTTAGTCCTGTTTTAGACCTGGTTTAGACCTGGTTTAGACCTGGTTTAGTCCTGGTTTAGTCCTGGTTTAGTCCTGGTTTAGACCTGGTTTAGACCTGGTTTAGGCCTGGTTTAGTCCTGGTTTAGTCCTGGTTTAGTCCTGGTTTAGGTCTGGTTTAGGCCTGGTTTAGACCTGGTTTAGTCCTGGTTTAGACCTGGTTTAGTCCTGTTTTAGACCTGGTTTAGACCTGGTTTAGTCCTGTTTTAGACCTGGTTTAGACCTGGTTTAGTCCTGGTTTAGACCTGGTTTAGACCTGGTTTAGGCCTGGTTTAGACCTGGTTTAGGCCTGGTTTAGACCTGGTTTAGTCCTGTTTTAGTCCTGGTTTAGACCTGGTTTAGACCTGGTTTAGACCTGGTTTAGACCTGGTTTAGACCTGGTTCAGACCTGGTTTAGTCCTGGTTTAGACCTGGTTTAGTCCTGTTTTAGTCCTGTTTTAGTCCTGGTTTAGACCTGGTTTAGACCTGGTTTAGACCTTGTTTATTCCTGGTTTAGTCCTGGTTTAGTCCTGGTTCAGACCTGGTTTAGTCCTGGTTCGGACCTGGTTTAGTCCTTGTTTATTCCTGGTTTAGACCTGGTTTAGACCTGGTTTAGACCTGGTTTAGACCTGGTTTAGTCCTGTTTTAGTCCTGGTTTAGACCTGGTTTAGACCTTGTTTATTCCTGGTTTAGACCTGGTTTAGTCCTGGTTTAGACCTGGTTTAGACCTGGTTTAGACCTTGTTTATTCCTGGTTTAGACCTGGTTTAGTCCTGGTTTAGTCCTGGTTTAGACCTGGTTTAGTCCTGGTTTAGACCTGGTTTAGTCCTGGTTTAGACCTGGTTTAGACCTGGTTTAGACCTGGTTTAGTCCTGGTTTAGACCTGGTTTAGACCTGGTTTAATCCTGTTTTAGACCTGGTTTAGTCCTGTTTTTGTCCTGGTTTAGACCTGGTTTAGACCTGGTTTAGACCTGGTTTAGACCTGGTTTAGACCTGGTTTAGACCTGGTTTAGTCCTGGTTTAGACCTGGTTTAGACCTGGTTTAGTCCTGTTTTAGTCCTGGTTTAGACCTGGTTTAGACCTTGTTTATTCCTGGTTTAGACCTGGTTTAGTCCTGGTTTAGTCCTGGTTTAGACCTGGTTTAGACCTGGTTTAGACCTGGTTTAGACCTGGTTTAGACCTGGTTTAGTCCTGGTTTAGACCTGGTTTAGACCTGGTTTAGTCCTGGTTTAGACCTGGTTTAGACCTGGTTTAGACCAGGTTTAGACCTGGTTTAGTCCTGGTTTAGACCTGGTTTAGTCCTGGTTTAGACCTGGTTTAGACCTGGTTTAGACCTGGTTTAGACCTGGTTTAGACCTTGTTTATTCCTGGTTTAGTCCTGGTTTAGTCCTGGTTCAGACCTGGTTTAGTCCTGGTTTGGACCTGGTTTATTCCTGGTTTAGACCTGGTTTAGACCTGGTTTAGTCCTGTTTTAGTCCTGGTTTAGACCTGGTTTAGACCTTGTTTATTCCTGGTTTAGACCTGGTTTTGTCCTGGTTTAGTCCTGGTTTAGACCTGGTTTAGACCTTGTTTATTCCTGGTTTAGTCCTGGTTTAGACCTGGTTTAGTCCTGTTTTAGTCCTGGTTTAGACCTGGTTTAGACCTTGTTTATTCCTGGTTTAGACCTGGTTTAGTCCTGTTTTAGTCCTGGTTTAGACCTGGTTTAGACCTGGTTCAGACCTGGTTTAGTCCTGGTTTAGACCTGGTTTAGTCCTGTTTTAGACCTGGTTTAGTCCTGTTTTTGTCCTGGTTTAGACCTGGTTTAGACCTGGTTTAGACTTGGTTTAGACCTGGTTTAGACCTGGTTTAGACCTGGTTTAGTCCTGTTTTAGTCCTGCTTTAGACCTGGTTTAGACCTGTTTTAGTCCTGGTTTAGACCTGGTTTAGTCCTGGTTTAGACCTGGTTTAGTCCTGTTTTAGACCTGGTTTAGTCCTGTTTTTGTCCTGGTTTAGACCTGGTTTAGACCTGGTTTAGACTTGGTTTAGACCTGGTTTAGACCTGGTTTAGTCCTGTTTTAGTCCTGGTTTAGACCTGGTTTAGACATGGTTTAGTCCTGGTTTAGTCCTGGTTTAGGCTTGGTTTAGGCCTGGTTTAGTCCTGGTTTAGGCTTGGTTTAGGCCTGGTTTAGGCCTGGTTTAGACCTGGTTTAGACCTGGTTTAGTCCTGGTTTAGGCTTGGTTTAGGCCTGGTTTAGGCCTGGTTTAGGCCTGGTTTAGACCTGGTTTAGACCTGGTTTAGTCCTGGTTTAGTCCTGGTTTAGGCTTGGTTTAGGCCTGGTTTAGGCCTGGTTTAGGCCTGGTTTAGGCCTGGTTTAGGCCTGGTTTAGGCCTGGTTTAGACCTGGTTTAGACCTGGTTTAGTCCTGGTTTAGGCTTGGTTTAGACCTGGTTTAGGCCTGGTTTAGTCCTGGTTTAGACCTGGTTTAGTCCTGGTTTAGACCTGGTTTAGACCTGGTTTAGTCCTGGTTTAGTCCTGGTTCAGACCTGGTTTAGACCTGGTTTAGTCCTGGTTTAGACCTGGTTTAGTCCTGGTTTAGACCTGGTTTAGACCTGGTTTAGACCTGGTTTAATCCTGTTTTAGACCTGGTTTAGTCCTGGTTTAGTCCTGTTTTAGTCCTGGTTCAGACCTGGTTTAGACCTTGTTTATTCCTGCTTTAGACCTGGTTTAGTCCTGGTTTAGTCCTGGTTTAGACCTGGTTTAGTCCTGGTTTAGACCTGGTTTAGTCCTGGTTTAGACCTGTTTTAGACCTGGTTTAGTCCTGGTTTAGACCTGGTTTAGTCCTGTTTTAGACCTGGTTTAGATCTGGTTTAGACCTGGTTTAGGTCTGGTTTAGATCTGGTTTAGACCTGGTTTATTCCTGCTTTAGACCTGGTTTAGTCCTGTTTTAGACCTGGTTTAGGCCTGGTTTAGTCCTGGTTTAGTCCTGGTTTAGTCCTGGTTTAGTCCTGGTTTAGTCCTGGTTTAGTCCTGGTTTAGTCCTGTTTTAGGCCTGGTTTAGGCCTGGTTTAGGCCTGGTTTAGGCCTGGTTTAGGCCTGGTTTAGACCTGGTTTAGTCCTGGTTTAGTCCTGGTTTAGACCTGGTTTAGACCTGGTTTAGGCCTGGTTTAGTCCTGGTTTAGTCCTGGTTTAGACCTGGTTTAGACCTTGTTTATTCCTGGTTTAGACCTGGTTTAGTCCTGTTTTAGACCTGGTTTAGATCTGGTTTAGGCCTGGTTTAGGCCTGGTTTAGGCCTGGTTTAGTCCTGGTTTAGTCCTGGTTTAGTCCTGGTTTAGTCCTGGTTTAGGCCTGGTTTAGGCCTGGTTTAGACCTGGTTTAGGCCTGGTTTAGACCTGGTTTAGACCTGGTTTAGACCTGGTTTAGTCCTGGTTTAGTCCTGTTTTAGTCCTGGTTTATTCCTGGTTTAGACCTGGTTTAGACCTGGTTTAGACCTGGTTTAGTCCTGGTTTAGACCTGGTTTAGACCTGGTTTAATCCTGTTTTAGACCTGGTTTAGTCCTGTTTTTGTCCTGGTTTAGACCTGGTTTAGACCTGTTTTAGACCTGGTTTAGTCCTGTTTTTGTCCTGGTTTAGACCTGGTTTAGACCTGGTTTAGTCCTGTTTTAGTCCTGGTTTAGGCCTGGTTTAGGCCTGGTTTAGGCCTGGTTTAGACCTGGTTTAGTCCTGGTTTAGTCCTGTTTTAGTCCTGGTTTATTCCTGGTTTAGACCTGGTTTAGTCCTGGTTTAGACCTGGTTTAGACCTGGTTTAGTCCTGTTTTTGTCCTGGTTTAGACCTGGTTTAGACCTGTTTTAGACCTGGTTTAGTCCTGTTTTTGTCCTGGTTTAGACCTGGTTTAGACCTGGTTTAGTCCTGTTTTAGGCCTGGTTCAGGCCTGGTTTAGACCTGGTTTAGACCTGGTTTAGTCCTGGTTTAGTCCTGGTTTAGGCCTGGTTTAGGCCTGGTTTAGGCCTGGTTTAGGCCTGGTTTAGACCTGGTTTAGTCCTGTTTTAGTCCTGTTTTAGTCCTGGTTTATTCCTGGTTTAGACCTGGTTTAGTCCTGGTTTAGACCTGGTTTAGACCTGGTTTAGACCTGGTTTAGACCTGGTTTAATCCTGTTTTAGACCTGGTTTAGTCCTGTTTTTGTCCTGGTTTAGACCTGGTTTAGTCCTGGTTTAGACCTGGTTTAGTCCTGTTTTAGTCCTGTTTTAGGCCTGGTTTAGGCCTGGTTTAGACCTGGTTTAGACCTGGTTTAGTCCTGGTTTAGACCTGGTTTAGGCCTGGTTTAGGCCTGGTTTAGGCCTGGTTTAGGCCTGGTTTAGACCTGGTTTAGTCCTGTTTTAGTCCTGGTTTATTCCTGGTTTAGACCTGGTTTAGACCTGGTTTAGACCTGGTTTAGACCTGGTTTAGACCTGGTTTAATCCTGTTTTAGACCTGGTTTAGTCCTGTTTTTGTCCTGGTTTAGACCTGGTTTAGTCCTGGTTTAGACCTGGTTTAGTCCTGTTTTAGTCCTGTTTTAGGCCTGGTTTAGGCCTGGTTTAGACCTGGTTTAGACCTGGTTTAGTCCTGGTTTAGTCCTGGTTTAGGCCTGGTTTAGACCTGGTTTAGACCTGGTTTAGTCCTGGTTTAGACCTGGTTTAGACCTGGTTTAGTCCTGGTTTAGTCCTGGTTTAGGCTTGGTTTAGGCCTGGTTTAGTCCTGGTTTAGGCTTGGTTTAGGCCTGGTTTAGGCCTGGTTTAGACCTGGTTTAGACCTGGTTTAGGCCTGGTTTAGGCCTGGTTTAGGCCTGGTTCAGACCTGGTTTAGACCTGGTTTAGTCCTGGTTTAGTCCTGGTTTAGTCCTGGTTTAGGCTTGGTTTAGGCCTGGTTTAGGCCTGGTTTAGGCCTGGTTTAGGCCTGGTTTAGACCTGGTTTAGACCTGGTTTAGTCCTGGTTTAGGCTTGGTTTAGACCTGGTTTAGGCCTGGTTTAGTCCTGGTTTAGTCCTGGTTTAGGCTTGGTTTAGTCCTGGTTTAGGCCTGGTTTAGACCTGGTTTAGACCTGGTTTAGTCCTGGTTTAGGCTTGGTTTAGACCTGGTTTAGGCCTGGTTTAGTCCTGGTTTAGACCTGGTTTAGTCCTGGTTTAGACCTGGTTTAGACCTGGTTTAGTCCTGGTTTAGTCCTGGTTCAGACCTGGTTTAGACCTGGTTTAGTCCTGGTTTAGACCTGGTTTAGTCCTGGTTTAGACCTGGTTTAGACCTGGTTTAGACCTGGTTTAATCCTGTTTTAGACCTGGTTTAGTCCTGGTTTAGTCCTGTTTTAGTCCTGGTTCAGACCTGGTTTAGACCTTGTTTATTCCTGCTTTAGACCTGGTTTAGTCCTGGTTTAGTCCTGGTTTAGACCTGGTTTAGTCCTGGTTTAGACCTGGTTTAGTCCTGGTTTAGACCTGTTTTAGACCTGGTTTAGTCCTGGTTTAGACCTGGTTTAGTCCTGTTTTAGACCTGGTTTAGATCTGGTTTAGACCTGGTTTAGGTCTGGTTTAGATCTGGTTTAGACCTGGTTTATTCCTGCTTTAGACCTGGTTTAGTCCTGTTTTAGACCTGGTTTAGGCCTGGTTTAGTCCTGGTTTAGTCCTGGTTTAGTCCTGGTTTAGTCCTGGTTTAGACCTGGTTTAGACCTGGTTTAGTCCTGGTTTAGTCCTGTTTTAGGCCTGGTTTAGGCCTGGTTTAGACCTGGTTTAGTCCTGTTTTAGACCTGGTTTAGATCTGGTTTAGACCTGGTTTAGGTCTGGTTTAGATCTGGTTTAGACCTGGTTTATTCCTGCTTTAGACCTGGTTTAGTCCTGTTTTAGACCTGGTTTAGGCCTGGTTTAGTCCTGGTTTAGTCCTGGTTTAGTCCTGGTTTAGTCCTGGTTTAGACCTGGTTTAGACCTGGTTTAGTCCTGGTTTAGATCTGGTTTAGACCTGGTTTATTCCTGCTTTAGACCTGGTTTAGTCCTGGTTTAGGCCTGGTTTAGTCCTGGTTTAGTCCTGGTTTAGACCTGGTTTAGTCCTGGTTTAGTCCTGGTTTAGTCCTGGTTTAGTCCTGGTTTAGACCTGGTTTAGACCTGGTTTAGTCCTGGTTTAGTCCTGTTTTAGGCCTGGTTTAGGCCTGGTTTAGGCCTGGTTTAGTCCTGGTTTAGTCCTGGTTTAGGCCTGGTTTAGACCTGTTTTAGACCTGGTTTAGACCTGGTTTAGACCTGGTTTAGAACTGGTTTAGGCCTGGTTTAGTCCTGGTTTAGTCCTGGTTTAGTCCTGGTTTAGTCCTGGTTTAGACCTGGTTTAGACCTGGTTTAGTCCTGGTTTAGTCCTGTTTTAGGCCTGGTTTAGGCCTGGTTTAGGCCTGGTTTAGTCCTGGTTTAGTCCTGGTTTAGTCCTGGTTTAGGCCTGGTTTGGACCTGGTTTAGACCTGGTTTAGACCTGGTTTAGACCTGGTTTAGTCCTGTTTTAGTCCTGGTTTAGACCTGGTTTAGTCCTGGTTTAGGCCTGGTTTAGGCCTGGTTTAGACCTGTTTTAGACCTGGTTTAGACCTGGTTTAGTCCTGGTTTAGTCCTGTTTTAGACCTGGTTTAGTCCTGGTTTAGTCCTGTTTTAGGCCTGGTTTAGGCCTGGTTTAGGCCTGGTTTAGTCCTGGTTTAGTCCTGGTTTAGACCTGGTTTAGACCTGGTTTAGACCTGGTTTAGACCTGGTTTAGTCCTGTTTTAGGCCTGGTTTAGGCCTGGTTTAGGCCTGGTTTAGTCCTGGTTTAGTCCTGGTTTAGTCCTGGTTTAGGCCTGGTTTAGACCTGTTTTAGACCTGGTTTAGACCTGGTTTAGACCTGGTTTAGACCTGGTTTAGACCTGGTTTAGGCCTGGTTTAGTCCTGGTTTAGTCCTGGTTTAGTCCTGGTTTAGTCCTGGTTTAGACCTGGTTTAGACCTGGTTTAGTCCTGGTTTAGTCCTGTTTTAGGCCTGGTTTAGGCCTGGTTTAGTCCTGGTTTAGTCCTGGTTTAGTCCTGGTTTAGGCCTGGTTTGGACCTGGTTTAGACCTGTTTTAGACCTGGTTTAGACCTGGTTTAGTCCTGGTTTAGTCCTGTTTTAGGCCTGGTTTAGGCCTGGTTTAGGCCTGGTTTAGTCCTGGTTTAGTCCTGGTTTAGTCCTGGTTTAGGCCTGGTTTAGACCTGTTTTAGACCTGGTTTAGACCTGGTTTAGACCTGGTTTAGACCTGGTTTAGACCTGGTTTAGAACTGGTTTAGGCCTGGTTTAGTCCTGGTTTAGTCCTGGTTTAGGCCTGGTTTAGACCTGGTTTAGTCCTGTTTTAGTCCTGTTTTAGTCCTGGTTTATTCCTGGTTTAGACCTGGTTTAGTCCTGGTTTAGACCTGGTTTAGACCTGGTTTAGACCTGGTTTAGACCTGGTTTAATCCTGTTTTAGACCTGGTTTAGTCCTGTTTTTGTCCTGGTTTAGACCTGGTTTAGTCCTGGTTTAGACCTGGTTTAGTCCTGTTTTAGTCCTGTTTTAGGCCTGGTTTAGGCCTGGTTTAGACCTGGTTTAGACCTGGTTTAGTCCTGGTTTAGACCTGGTTTAGGCCTGGTTTAGGCCTGGTTTAGGCCTGGTTTAGGCCTGGTTTAGACCTGGTTTAGTCCTGTTTTAGTCCTGGTTTATTCCTGGTTTAGACCTGGTTTAGACCTGGTTTAGACCTGGTTTAGACCTGGTTTAGACCTGGTTTAATCCTGTTTTAGACCTGGTTTAGTCCTGTTTTTGTCCTGGTTTAGACCTGGTTTAGTCCTGGTTTAGACCTGGTTTAGTCCTGTTTTAGTCCTGTTTTAGGCCTGGTTTAGGCCTGGTTTAGACCTGGTTTAGACCTGGTTTAGTCCTGGTTTAGTCCTGGTTTAGGCCTGGTTTAGACCTGGTTTAGACCTGGTTTAGTCCTGGTTTAGGCCTGGTTTAGGCCTGGTTTAGACCTGGTTTAGACCTGGTTTAGTCCTGGTTTAGTCCTGGTTTAGGCTTGGTTTAGGCCTGGTTTAGTCCTGGTTTAGGCTTGGTTTAGGCCTGGTTTAGGCCTGGTTTAGACCTGGTTTAGACCTGGTTTAGGCCTGGTTTAGGCCTGGTTTAGGCCTGGTTCAGACCTGGTTTAGACCTGGTTTAGTCCTGGTTTAGTCCTGGTTTAGTCCTGGTTTAGGCTTGGTTTAGGCCTGGTTTAGGCCTGGTTTAGGCCTGGTTTAGGCCTGGTTTAGACCTGGTTTAGACCTGGTTTAGTCCTGGTTTAGGCTTGGTTTAGACCTGGTTTAGGCCTGGTTTAGTCCTGGTTTAGTCCTGGTTTAGGCTTGGTTTAGTCCTGGTTTAGGCCTGGTTTAGACCTGGTTTAGACCTGGTTTAGTCCTGGTTTAGGCTTGGTTTAGACCTGGTTTAGGCCTGGTTTAGTCCTGGTTTAGACCTGGTTTAGTCCTGGTTTAGACCTGGTTTAGACCTGGTTTAGTCCTGGTTTAGTCCTGGTTCAGACCTGGTTTAGACCTGGTTTAGTCCTGGTTTAGACCTGGTTTAGTCCTGGTTTAGACCTGGTTTAGACCTGGTTTAGACCTGGTTTAATCCTGTTTTAGACCTGGTTTAGTCCTGGTTTAGTCCTGTTTTAGTCCTGGTTCAGACCTGGTTTAGACCTTGTTTATTCCTGCTTTAGACCTGGTTTAGTCCTGGTTTAGTCCTGGTTTAGACCTGGTTTAGTCCTGGTTTAGACCTGGTTTAGTCCTGGTTTAGACCTGTTTTAGACCTGGTTTAGTCCTGGTTTAGACCTGGTTTAGTCCTGTTTTAGACCTGGTTTAGATCTGGTTTAGACCTGGTTTAGGTCTGGTTTAGATCTGGTTTAGACCTGGTTTATTCCTGCTTTAGACCTGGTTTAGTCCTGTTTTAGACCTGGTTTAGGCCTGGTTTAGTCCTGGTTTAGTCCTGGTTTAGTCCTGGTTTAGTCCTGGTTTAGACCTGGTTTAGACCTGGTTTAGTCCTGGTTTAGTCCTGTTTTAGGCCTGGTTTAGGCCTGGTTTAGACCTGGTTTAGTCCTGTTTTAGACCTGGTTTAGATCTGGTTTAGACCTGGTTTAGGTCTGGTTTAGATCTGGTTTAGACCTGGTTTATTCCTGCTTTAGACCTGGTTTAGTCCTGTTTTAGACCTGGTTTAGGCCTGGTTTAGTCCTGGTTTAGTCCTGGTTTAGTCCTGGTTTAGTCCTGGTTTAGACCTGGTTTAGACCTGGTTTAGTCCTGGTTTAGATCTGGTTTAGACCTGGTTTATTCCTGCTTTAGACCTGGTTTAGTCCTGGTTTAGGCCTGGTTTAGTCCTGGTTTAGTCCTGGTTTAGACCTGGTTTAGTCCTGGTTTAGTCCTGGTTTAGTCCTGGTTTAGTCCTGGTTTAGACCTGGTTTAGACCTGGTTTAGTCCTGGTTTAGTCCTGTTTTAGGCCTGGTTTAGGCCTGGTTTAGGCCTGGTTTAGTCCTGGTTTAGTCCTGGTTTAGGCCTGGTTTAGACCTGTTTTAGACCTGGTTTAGACCTGGTTTAGACCTGGTTTAGAACTGGTTTAGGCCTGGTTTAGTCCTGGTTTAGTCCTGGTTTAGTCCTGGTTTAGTCCTGGTTTAGACCTGGTTTAGACCTGGTTTAGTCCTGGTTTAGTCCTGTTTTAGGCCTGGTTTAGGCCTGGTTTAGGCCTGGTTTAGTCCTGGTTTAGTCCTGGTTTAGTCCTGGTTTAGGCCTGGTTTGGACCTGGTTTAGACCTGGTTTAGACCTGGTTTAGACCTGGTTTAGTCCTGTTTTAGTCCTGGTTTAGACCTGGTTTAGTCCTGGTTTAGGCCTGGTTTAGGCCTGGTTTAGACCTGTTTTAGACCTGGTTTAGACCTGGTTTAGTCCTGGTTTAGTCCTGTTTTAGACCTGGTTTAGTCCTGGTTTAGTCCTGTTTTAGGCCTGGTTTAGGCCTGGTTTAGGCCTGGTTTAGTCCTGGTTTAGTCCTGGTTTAGACCTGGTTTAGACCTGGTTTAGACCTGGTTTAGACCTGGTTTAGTCCTGTTTTAGGCCTGGTTTAGGCCTGGTTTAGGCCTGGTTTAGTCCTGGTTTAGTCCTGGTTTAGTCCTGGTTTAGGCCTGGTTTAGACCTGTTTTAGACCTGGTTTAGACCTGGTTTAGACCTGGTTTAGACCTGGTTTAGACCTGGTTTAGGCCTGGTTTAGTCCTGGTTTAGTCCTGGTTTAGTCCTGGTTTAGTCCTGGTTTAGACCTGGTTTAGTCCTGGTTTAGTCCTGTTTTAGGCCTGGTTTAGGCCTGGTTTAGTCCTGGTTTAGTCCTGGTTTAGTCCTGGTTTAGGCCTGGTTTGGACCTGGTTTAGACCTGTTTTAGACCTGGTTTAGACCTGGTTTAGTCCTGGTTTAGTCCTGTTTTAGGCCTGGTTTAGGCCTGGTTTAGGCCTGGTTTAGTCCTGGTTTAGTCCTGGTTTAGTCCTGGTTTAGGCCTGGTTTAGACCTGTTTTAGACCTGGTTTAGACCTGGTTTAGACCTGGTTTAGACCTGGTTTAGACCTGGTTTAGAACTGGTTTAGGCCTGGTTTAGTCCTGGTTTAGTCCTGGTTTAGTCCTGGTTTAGTCCTGGTTTAGACCTGGTTTAGACCTGGTTTAGTCCTGGTTTAGTCCTGTTTTAGGCCTGGTTTAGGCCTGGTTTAGGCCTGGTTTAGTCCTGGTTTAGTCCTGGTTTAGTCCTGGTTTAGGCCTGGTTTGGACCTGGTTTAGACCTGTTTTAGACCTGGTTTAGACCTGGTTTAGACCTGGTTTAGTCCTGTTTTAGTCCTGGTTTAGACCTGGTTTAGTCCTGGTTTAGTCCTGGTTTAGACCTGGTTTAGTCCTGGTTTAGTCCTGGTTTAGTCCTGGTTTAGTCCTGGTTTAGTCCTGGTTTAGTCCTGGTTTAGTCCTGGTTTAGGCCTGGTTTAGGCCTGGTTTAGACCTGTTTTAGACCTGGTTTAGACCTGGTTTAGTCCTGTTTTAGTCCTGGTTTAGACCTGGTTTAGTCCTGTTTTAGACCTGGTTTAGACCTGGTTTAGAACTGGTTTAGGCCTGGTTTAGTCCTGGTTTAGTCCTGGTTTAGTCCTGGTTTAGTCCTGGTTTAGACCTGGTTTAGACCTGGTTTAGTCCTGGTTTAGTCCTGTTTTAGTCCTGTTTTAGGCCTGGTTTAGGCCTGGTTTAGGCCTGGTTTAGTCCTGGTTTAGTCCTGGTTTAGACCTGGTTTAGACCTGGTTTAGACCTGGTTTAGACCTGGTTTAGTCCTGGTTTAGTCCTGTTTTAGGCCTGGTTTAGGCCTGGTTTAGGCCTGGTTTAGTCCTGGTTTAGTCCTGGTTTAGGCCTGGTTTAGGCCTGGTTTAGACCTGTTTTAGACCTGGTTTAGACCTGGTTTAGACCTGGTTTAGACCTGGTTTAGACCTGGTTTAGGCCTGGTTTAGTCCTGGTTTAGTCCTGGTTTAGTCCTGGTTTAGTCCTGGTTTAGACCTGGTTTAGACCTGGTTTAGTCCTGGTTTAGTCCTGTTTTAGGCCTGGTTTAGGCCTGGTTTAGTCCTGGTTTAGTCCTGGTTTAGTCCTGGTTTAGGCCTGGTTTGGACCTGGTTTAGACCTGTTTTAGACCTGGTTTAGACCTGGTTTAGTCCTGTTTTAGGCCTGGTTTAGGCCTGGTTTAGGCCTGGTTTAGTCCTGGTTTAGTCCTGGTTTAGTCCTGGTTTAGGCCTGGTTTAGACCTGTTTTAGACCTGGTTTAGACCTGGTTTAGACCTGGTTTAGACCTGGTTTAGACCTGGTTTAGAACTGGTTTAGGCCTGGTTTAGTCCTGGTTTAGTCCTGGTTTAGTCCTGGTTTAGTCCTGGTTTAGACCTGGTTTAGACCTGGTTTAGTCCTGGTTTAGTCCTGTTTTAGGCCTGGTTTAGGCCTGGTTTAGTCCTGGTTTAGTCCTGGTTTAGGCCTGGTTTGGACCTGGTTTAGACCTGTTTTAGACCTGGTTTAGACCTGGTTTAGACCTGGTTTAGTCCTGTTTTAGTCCTGGTTTAGACCTGGTTTAGTCCTGGTTTAGTCCTGGTTTAGACCTGGTTTAGTCCTGGTTTAGTCCTGGTTTAGTCCTGGTTTAGTCCTGGTTTAGTCCTGGTTTAGGCCTGGTTTAGGCCTGGTTTAGACCTGTTTTAGACCTGGTTTAGACCTGGTTTAGTCCTGTTTTAGTCCTGGTTTAGACCTGGTTTAGTCCTGTTTTAGACCTGGTTTAGACCTGGTTTAGACCTGGTTTAGGCCTGGTTTAGTCCTGGTTTAGTCCTGGTTTAGTCCTGGTTTAGTCCTGGTTTAGACCTGGTTTAGACCTGGTTTAGTCCTGGTTTAGTCCTGTTTTAGGCCTGGTTTAGGCCTGGTTTAGGCCTGGTTTAGTCCTGGTTTAGTCCTGGTTTAGTCCTGGTTTAGACCTGGTTTAGACCTGGTTTAGTCCTGGTTTAGTCCTGTTTTAGGCCTGGTTTAGGCCTGGTTTAGGCCTGGTTTAGTCCTGGTTTAGTCCAGGTTTAGGCCTGGTTTAGACCTGTTTTAGACCTGGTTTAGACCTGGTTTAGACCTGGTTTAGTCCTGTTTTAGTCCTGGTTTAGACCTGGTTTAGTCCTGGTTTAGGCCTGTTTTAGACCTGGTTTAGACCTGGTTTAGACCTATTTTAGACCTGGTTTAGACCTGGTTTAGTCCTGGTTTAGTCCTGGTTTAGACCTGGTTTAGACCTGGTTTAGACCTGGTTTAGTCCTGTTTTAGACCTGGTTTAGACCTGGTTTAGTCCTGGTTTAGTCCTGGTTTAGTCCTGTTTTTGTCCTGGTTTAGACCTGGTTTAGTCCTGGTTTAGTCCTGGTTTAGTCCTGGTTTAGACCTGGTTTAGACCTGGTTTAGACCTGGTTTAGTCCTGTTTTAGACCTGGTTTAGACCTGGTTTAGGCCTGGTTTAGGCCTGGTTTAGACCTGTTTTAGACCTGGTTTAGACCTGGTTTAGTCCTGGTTTAGTCCTGGTTTAGTCCTGGTTTAGTCCTGTTTTAGTCCTGGTTTAGTCCTGGTTTAGACCTGGTTTAGACCTGGTTTAGTCCTGGTTTAGTCCTGTTTTAGGCCTGGTTTAGGCCTGGTTTAGGCCTGGTTTAGTCCTGGTTTAGTCCTGGTTTAGTCCTGGTTTAGACCTGGTTTAGACCTGGTTTAGTCCTGGTTTAGTCCTGTTTTAGGCCTGGTTTAGGCCTGGTTTAGGCCTGGTTTAGTCCTGGTTTAGTCCAGGTTTAGGCCTGGTTTAGACCTGTTTTAGACCTGGTTTAGACCTGGTTTAGACCTGGTTTAGTCCTGTTTTAGTCCTGGTTTAGACCTGGTTTAGTCCTGGTTTAGGCCTGTTTTAGACCTGGTTTAGACCTGGTTTAGACCTATTTTAGACCTGGTTTAGACCTGGTTTAGTCCTGGTTTAGTCCTGGTTTAGACCTGGTTTAGACCTGGTTTAGACCTGGTTTAGTCCTGTTTTAGACCTGGTTTAGACCTGGTTTAGTCCTGGTTTAGTCCTGGTTTAGTCCTGTTTTTGTCCTGGTTTAGACCTGGTTTAGTCCTGGTTTAGTCCTGGTTTAGTCCTGGTTTAGACCTGGTTTAGACCTGGTTTAGACCTGGTTTAGTCCTGTTTTAGACCTGGTTTAGACCTGGTTTAGGCCTGGTTTAGGCCTGGTTTAGACCTGTTTTAGACCTGGTTTAGACCTGGTTTAGTCCTGGTTTAGTCCTGGTTTAGTCCTGGTTTAGTCCTGTTTTAGTCCTGGTTTATCACATTGGTGACTGCTTCTGCCTCAGAGAATGTTCTGGTCATCACTGCTGCCACAGACGAGACGGACGGATTCAGACGATTCATGAAAACAGCCTCACAGTTCAACTACACTGTAAAGGTGAGGGGGAGGGGCTATGGGAGGGGCTATGGGAGGGGCTATGGGAGGGGCTATGGGAGGGGGAGGGGCTATGGGAGGGGGGATGAGAGGGGAGGGGCTATGGGAGGGGCTATGGGAGGGGCTATGGGAGGGGGGAGGGGCAATGGGAGGGGCTATGGGAGGGGGGAGGGGCAATGGGAGGGGGGAGGACAGGGGGAGGGGCAATGGGAGGGGGCGGGGCAATGGGAGGGGGGGGAGGGGCAATGGGAGGGGGGAGAAGGGAGGAGGGGGGGCAAGTTCTGGGTCTTTAGTTCTTGGTTCTTTCAGGTTCTGGGTCTGGGGGAGGAGTGGAAAGGAGGAGACGTTGCTAAAACAGTTGGAGGAGGACAGAAGGTTCGATGGCTGAAGAAGGAGCTGCTCAAGCTCAAAGACCAGACGGAGAAAGTCATTCTGTTCGTCGACAGGTAAAACTCCTCTTCCTCACTCTTCTTCTCAGTTATGACGTGAGCTCCTCCTCTTCATCACTCTTCTTCTCAGTTATGACGTGAGCTCCTCCTCTTCCTCACTCTTCTTCTCAGTTATGACGTGAGCTCCTCCTCTTCCTCACTCTTCTTCTCAGTTATGACGTGAGCTCCTCCTCTTCATCACTCTTCTTCTCAGTTATGACGTGAGCTCCTCCTCTTCCTCACTCTTCTTCTCAGTTATGACGTGAGCTCCTCCTCTTCCTCACTCTTCTTCTCAGTTATGACGTGAGCTCCTCCTCTTCATCACTCTTCTTCTCAGTTATGACGTGAGCTCCTCCTCTTCCTCACTCTTCTTCTCAGTTATGACGTGAGCTCCTCCTCTTCCTCACTCTTCTTCTCAGTTATGACGTGAGCTCCTCCTCTTCATCACTCTTCTTCTCAGTTATGACGTGAGCTCCTCCTCTTCCTCACTCTTCTTCTCAGTTATGACGTGAGCTCCTCCTCTTCCTCACTCTTCTTCTCAGTTATGACGTGAGCTCCTCCTCTTCATCACTCTTCTTCTCAGTTATGACGTGAGCTCCTCCTCTTCATCACTCTTCTTCTCAGTTATGACGTGAGCTCCTCCTCTTCCTCACTCTTCTTCTCAGTTATGACGTGAGCTCCTCCTCTTCCTCACTCTTCTTCTTCTCAGTTATGACGTGAGCTCCTCCTCTTCCTCACTCTTCTTCTCAGTTATGACGTGAGCTCCTCCTCTTCCTCACTCTTCTTCTCAGTTATGACGTGAGCTCCTCCTCTTCCTCACTCTTCTTCTCAGTTATGACGTGAGCTCCTCCTCTTCCTCACTCTTCTTCTCAGTTATGACATGAGCTCCTCCTCTTCCTCACTCTTCTTCTTCTCAGTTATGACGTGAGCTCCTCCTCTTCCTCACTCTTCTTCTCAGTTATGACGTGAGCTCCTCCTCTTCCTCACTCTTCTTCTTCTCAGTTATGACGTGAGCTCCTCCTCTTCCTCACTCTTCTTCTCAGTTATGACGTGAGCTCCTCCTCTTCCTCACTCTTCTTCTCAGTTATGACGTGAGCTCCTCCTCTTCCTCACTCTTCTTCTCAGTTATGACGTGAGCTCCTCCTCTTCCTCACTCTTCTTCTCAGTTATGACGTGAGCTCCTCCTCTTCCTCACTCTTCTTCTCAGTTATGACGTGAGCTCCTCCTCTTCCTCACTCTTCTTCTCAGTTATGACGTGAGCTCCTCCTCTTCCTCACTCTTCTTCTCAGTTATGACGTGAGCTCCTCCTCTTCCTCACTCTTCTTCTTCTCAGTTATGACGTGAGCTCCTCCTCTTCCTCACTCTTCTTCTCAGTTATGACATGAGCTCCTCCTCTTCCTCACTCTTCTTCTTCTCAGTTATGACGTGAGCTCCTCCTCTTCCTCACTCTTCTTCTCAGTTATGACGTGAGCTCCTCCTCTTCCTCACTCTTCTTCTTCTCAGTTATGACGTGAGCTCCTCCTCTTCCTCACTCTTCTTCTCAGTTATGACGTGAGCTCCTCCTCTTCCTCACTCTTCTTCTCAGTTATGACGTGAGCTCCTCCTCTTCCTCACTCTTCTTCTCAGTTATGACGTGAGCTCCTCCTCTTCCTCACTCTTCTTCTCAGTTATGACGTGAGCTCCTCCTCTTCCTCACTCTTCTTCTCAGTTATGACGTGAGCTCCTCCTCTTCCTCACTCTTCTTCTCAGTTATGACGTGAGCTCCTCCTCTTCCTCACTCTTCTTCTCAGTTATGACGTGAGCTCCTCCTCTTCCTCACTCTTCTTCTCAGTTATGACGTGAGCTCCTCCTCTTCCTCACTCTTCTTCTTCTCAGTTATGACGTGAGCTCCTCCTCTTCCTCACTCTTCTTCTCAGTTATGACGTGAGCTCCTCCTCTTCCTCACTCTTCTTCTTCTCAGTTATGACGTGAGCTCCTCCTCTTCCTCACTCTTCTTCTCAGTTATGACGTGAGCTCCTCCTCTTCCTCACTCTTCTTCTCAGTTATGACGTGAGCTCCTCCTCTTCCTCACTCTTCTTCTCAGTTATGACGTCATCTTCGCCTCTGGTCCGGACGAGCTGCTGCAGAAGTTCTCTGCTCTGGGACATAAGGTGGTGTTCTCGGCTGAAGGCTTCTGCTGGCCTGACCAGAGACTGGCCTCCAAGTATCCCGAGGTGCATTCTGGGAAACGCTTCCTGAACTCCGGAGGTGAGTGTGGAGCGGGAGGGCATCTGAGGCACATGAGAGCATCTGAGGCACGTGGGAGCATCTGAGGCACATGGGAGGGCATCTGAGGCACATGAGAGCATCTGAGGCACATGAGAGCATCTGAGGCACATGGGAGGGCATCTGAGGCACATGAGAGCATCTGAGGCACATGAGGGCATCTGAGGCACATGAGAGCATCTGAGGCACATGAGAGCATCTGAGGCACATGAGAGCATCTGAGGCACGTGGGAGGGCATCTGAGGCACGTGGGAGGGCATCTGAGGCACATGAGAGCATCTGAGACACATGGGAGGGCATCTGAGACACATGAGAGCATCTGAGGCACATGAGGGCATCTGAGGCACATGAGGGCATCTGAGGCAAGTGGGAGGGCATCTGAGGCACGTGGGAGGGCATCTGAGGCACATGAGAGCATCTGAGGCACATGAGAGCATCTGAGGCACATGGGAGCATCTGAGGCACGTGGGAGGGCATCTGAGGCACGTGGGAGGGCATCTGAGGCACATGGGAGCATCTGAGGCAAGTGGGAGGGCATCTGAGGCACGTGGGAGGGCATCTGAGGCACATGGGAGCATCTGAGGCACATGAGAGCATCTGAGACACATGAGAGCATCTGAGGCACATGAGAGCATCTGAGGCAAGTGGGAGGGCATCTGAGGCACGTGGGAGGGCATCTGAGGCACATGGGAGCATCTGAGGCACATGAGAGCATCTGAGACACATGAGAGCATCTGAGGCACATGAGAGCATCTGAGGCACGTGGGAGGGCATCTGAGGCACGTGGGAGGGCATCTGAGGCACATGGGAGGGCATCTGAGGCACATGGGAGGGCATCTGAGGCACATGAGAGCATCTGAGACACATGAGAGCATCTGAGGCACATGAGAGCATCTGAGACACATGAGGGCATCTGAGGCACATGAGAGCATCTGAGGCACGTGGGAGGGCATCTGAGGCACATGGGAGGGCATCTGAGACACATGAGAGCATCTGAGGCACATGAGGGCATCTGAGGCACATGAGAGCATCTGAGGCACGTGGGAGGGCATCTGAGGCACATGGGAGGGCATCTGAGGCATCTGAAGCTTGGCTCTGTGTCTCAGGCTTCATGGGTTTGGCTCCGGAGCTGGCGTCGCTCGTTCAGCAGTGGAAATACAAAGACAACGACGACGATCAGCTTTTCTACACTCGAATCTACCTGGACAAGGCCCAACGGGTGAGCTCTGTGTCTGTGCTGTGTCTGTGTCTGTGTCTGTGTCTGTGTCTGTGTCTGTGCTGTGTGTGTGTCTGTGTGTGTGTCTGTGTCTGTATGTGTGTCGTGTGTGTCTGTCTGTGTCTGTGCTGTGTCTGTGTCTGTGTCTGTGTCTGTGTCTGTGTGTGTGTGTCTGGTCTGTGTCTGTGTCTGTGCTGTGTCTGTGCTGTGTCTGTGTGTGTGTGTGTATGTGTGTCGTGTGTGTATGTGTGTCGTGTGTGTCTGTGTCTGTGTCTGTGTGTGTGTCTGTGTCTGTATGTGTGTCGTGTGTGTCTGTCTGTGTCTGTGCTGTGTCTGTGTCTGTGTCTGTGTCTGTGTCTGTGTCTGTGTCTGTGTGTGTGTGTCTGGTCTGTGTCTGTGTCTGTGCTGTGTCTGTGTCGTGTGTGTCTGTCTGTGTCCGTGCTGTGTCTGTATGTGTGTCTGTGTCTGTGTCTGTGCTGTGTCTGTGTCTGGTCTGTGTCTGTGCTGTGTCTGTGTCTGTGCTGTGTCTGTGTCGTGTGTGTCTGTCTGTGCTGTGTCTGTGTCTGTGCTGTGTCTGTGTCTGTGCTGTGTCTGTGTCTGTGTCGTGTGTGTCTGTCTGTGCTGTGTCTGTGTCTGTGTCTGTGCTCTGTCTGTGTCGTGTGTGTCTGTCTGTGTCCGTGCTGTGTCTGTGCTGTGTCTGTGTCTGTGTCTGTGTCTGGTCTGTGTCTGTGCTGTGTCTGTGTCGTGTCTGTGCTGTGTCTGTGTCTGGTCTGTGTCTGTGTCTGTGTCTGTGTCTGTGTCTGTGTCTGTGCTGTGTCTGGTCTGTGTCTGTGTCTGTGTCTGGTCTGTGTCTGTGCTGTGTCTGTGTCGTGTCTGTGCTGTGTCTGTGTCTGTGTCTGTGTCTGTGTCTGTGTCTGTGTCTGTGTCTGGTCTGTGTCTGTGTCTGTGCTGTGTCTGGTCTGTGTCTGTGTCTGTGTCTGTGCTGTGTCTGTGTCTGTGCTGTGTCTGTGTCTGTGTCTGTGTCTGTGTCTGTGTCTGGTCTGTGTCTGTGTCTGTGTCTGTGCTGTGTCTGTGTCTGTGTCTGTGTCTGTGTCTGTGTCTGTGTCTGTGTCTGTGCTGTGTCTGTGTCTGTGTCTGTGCTGTGTCTGTGTCTGTGTCTGTGTCTGTCTCAGATCAAACGTTACAGTTGTTGAGTTAAACTTGTTGATTTCAGACGTTTGTCACATGTTGTTATGTATCGTCCAGTTTGACCACTTCACCACAAACTAGACTAAACTAGACCAAACCAGAACTAGACCAAACCAGAACTAGACTAAACCAGAACTAGACCAAACCAGAACTAGACCAAACCAGAACTAGACCAAACCAGAACTAGACCAAACCAGAACTAGACTAAACCAGAACTAGACCAAACCAGAACTAGACCAAACCAGAACTAGACTAAACCAGAACTAGACTAAACCAGAACTAGACTAAACCAGAACTAGACTAAACCAGAACTAGACCAAACCAGAACTAGACCAAACCAGAACTAGACCAAACCAGAACTAGACTAAACCAGAACTAGACTAAACCAGAACTAGACCAAACCAGAACTAGACCAAACCAGAAACTAGACCAAACCAGAACTAGACCAAACCAGAACTAGACTAAACCAGAACTAGACTAAACCAGAACTAGACCAAACCAGAACTAGACTAAACCAGAACTAGACTAAACCAGAACTAGACTAAACCAGAACTAGACTAAACCAGAACTAGACCAAACCAGAACTAGACCAAACCAGAACTAGACCAAACCAGAACTAGACCAAACCAGAACTAGACTAAACCAGAACTAGACCAAACCAGAACTAGACCAAACCAGAACTAGACCAAACCAGAACTAGACTAAACCAGAACTAGACTAAACCAGAACTAGACCAAACCAGAACTAGACCAAACCAGAACTAGACTAAACCAGAACTAGACTAAACCAGAACTAGACTAAACCAGAACTCGACTAAACCAGAACTAGACTAAACCAGAACTAGACTAAACCAGAACTCGACTAAACCAGAACTAGACTAAACCAGAACTAGACTAAACCAGAATTAGACTAAACCAGAACTAGACTAAACCAGAACTAGACTAAACCAGAACTAGACTAAACCAGAATTAGACTAAACCAGAACTAGACTAACCCAGAACTAGACCAAACCAGAACTAGACCAAACCAGAACTAGACCAAACCAGAACTAGACTAAACCAGAACTAGACTAAACCAGAACTCGACTAAACCAGAACTCGACTAAACCAGAACTAGACTAAACCAGAACTATACTAAACTAGACTAAACTAGAAACTACACTAAACCAGAACTAGACTAAACCAGAACTAGACTAAACCAGAACTAGACTAAACCAGAACTAGACCAAACCAGAACTAGACCAAACCAGAACTAGACCAAACCAGAACTAGACTAACCCAGAACTAGGCCAAACCAGAACTAGGCCAAACCAGAACTAGACCAAACCAGAACTAGACTAAACCAGAACTAGACTAAACCAGAACTCGACTAAACCAGAACTCGACTAAACCAGAACTAGACTAAACCAGAACTAGACCAAACCAGAACTAGACTAAACCAGAACTAGACTAAACCAGAATTAGACTAAACCAGAACTAGACCAAACCAGAACTAGACTAAACCAGAACTAGACTAAACCAGAACTAGACTAAACCAGAATTAGACTAAACCAGAACTAGACTAACCCAGAACTAGACTAACCCAGAACTAGACCAAACCAGAACTAGACCAAACCAGAACTAGACTAAACCAGAACTAGACCAAACCAGAACTAGACCAAACCAGAACTAGACCAAACCAGAACTAGACCAAACCAGAACTAGACCAAACCAGAACTAGACTAAACCAGAACTAGACCAAACCAGAACTAGACCAAACCAGAACTAGACTAAACCAGAACTAGACTAAACCAGAACTCGACTAAACCAGAACTAGACTAAACCAGAACTAGACTAAACCAGAACTCGACTAAACCAGAACTAGACTAAACCAGAACTAGACTAAACCAGAATTAGACTAAACCAGAACTAGACTAAACCAGAACTAGACCAAACCAGAACTAGACTAAACCAGAACTAGACTAAACCAGAACTAGACTAAACCAGAATTAGACTAAACCAGAACTAGA
>NW_027315857.1:28889591-28917091 GCF_026437365.1 Eucyclogobius newberryi | reverse complement strand
CTTATGTGTGTGTTGTGTGTGTGTGTTGTGTGTGTGTGTGTGTCTTATGTGTGTGTTGTGTGTGTGTGTGTGTCTCATGTGTGTTTTGTGTGTGTGTGTGTGTGTCTTATGTGTGTGTTGTGTGTGTGTGTGTGTGTGTGTGTGTGTGTGTGTCTTATGTGTGTGTTGTGTGTGTGTGTGTGTGTGTGTGTGTGTCTTATGTGTGTGTTGTGTGTGTGTGTGTGTCTTATGTGTGTGTTGTGTGTTTTCAGATGAAGTGGTGCTGAAGTTTGAAAGAGCCAGAGTCCGAGCGAGAAACGTGGCGTACGACACGTTGCCTGTGATAATCCACGGCAACGGACCCACCAAGGTACGACTCCTGAGCCAATCAGATCACAGCACATGAGGAACGCATGTGCACATTGGTCGAGCAGAGCTTAATGGGCGTCGGCACAAAGTATTATCCATAAATGTCCTGCTCTTCTCCTTCTGAATCTGTTTTAGGGTTTATTTAGAGACAAAGACATAAGATCATCAATGTTTCTTTTGGCTCTCAATTATTCAACACATTTTTTTAAATCAAATTTTTCCCACAAAATTTCCATCATTTGTCCTAAATATTTTCCCACATCTTTTCATCGCCTGCTGGTCTGACGCGGCTGGCCTGACGCGGCTGGTCTGACCCGGCTGGTCTGACCCGGCTGGTCTGACGCGGCTGGTCTGACGCGGCTGGTCTGACGCGGCTGGTCTGACGCGGCTGGTCTGACGCGGCTGGTCTGACGCGGCTGGCCTGACGCGGCTGGCCTGACGCGGCTGGTCTGACCCGGCTGGTCTGACCCGGCTGGTCTGACCCGGCTGGTCTGACCCGGCTGGTCTGACCCGGCTGGTCTGACGCGGCTGGTCTGACCCGGCTGGTCCTACGCGGCTGGTCTGACGCGGCTGGTCTGACCCGGCTGGTCTGACGCGGCTGGTCTGACGCGGCTGGTCTGACGCGGCTGGTCTGACGCGGCTGGTCTGACGCGGCTGGTCTGACGCGGCTGGTCTGACCCGGCTGGTCTGACTCTGTTTCCGCTGCAGTTGCAGCTGAACTACCTGGGGAACTACGTGCCTTCAGCCTGGACCTATGAGAACGGCTGTGGCGGCTGTGACGACGCCCTGCTGGACCTGGACGAGCTGCAGGTGCGTCTGAAGCCCTTTCACAATAAAAGAGTGAGACCGTGACTCCGCCTCCTCTACTCCAGGATGAAGATCTGCCTCTGGTGCACGTGGGCGTGTTCATCGAGAAGCCCACGCCCTTCATGGAGGAGTTTCTACAGCGACTGACCACCATGAACTACCCCTCCACCAGACTCCGCCTCTTCATCCACAACAACGTAAGACTAGAGTCCTCAAGGTCAGACTAGAGTCCTCAAGGTCAGACTAGAGTCCTCAACGTAAGACTAGAGTCCTCAAGGTAAGACTAGAGTCCTCAAGGTCAGACTAGAGTCCTCAACGTAAGACTAGAGTCCTCAACGTAAGACTAGAGTCCTCAAGGTCAGACTAGAGTCCTCAACGTCAGACTAGAGTCCTCAACGACAGACTAGAGTCCTCAACGTCAGATTAGAGTTCTCAACGTCAGATTAGAGTTCTCAACGTCAGACTAGAGTCCTCAACGTCAGACTAGAGTCCTCAACGTCAGACTAGAGTCCTCAACGACAGACTAGAGTCCTCAACGTCAGATTAGAGTTCTCAACGTCAGATTAGAGTTCTCAACGTCAGACTAGAGTCCTCAACGTAAGACCTGAGTCCTCAACGTAAGACCTGAGTCCTCAACGTAAGACCTGAGTCCTCAACGTCAGACCTGAGTCCTCAACGTCAGACCTGAGTCCTCAACGTCAAACTAGAGTCCTCAACACGACAGATTAGAGTCCTCAACACGACAGATTAGAGTCCTCAACGTCGGACTAGAGTCCTCAACGTCAGATTAGAGTCCTCAACGTCAGATTAGAGTCCTCAACGTAAGACCTGAGTCGTCAAAATAAGACTAGAATCCTCTAAGTAAGATTATAGTCCTCAACGTCGGACTAGAGTCCTCAACGTCAGACTAGAGTCCTCAACGTCAGACTAGAGTCCTCAACGTCAGACTAGAGTCCTCAACGTAAGACCTGAGTCCTCAAAATAAGACTAGAATCCTCTAAGTAAGATTATAGTCCTCAACGTCGGACTAGAGTCCTCAACGTCAGACTAGAGTCCTCAACGTCAGATTAGAGTCCTCAACGTCAGATTAGAGTCCTCAACGTCAGATTAGAGTCCTCAAAGTAAGACTAGAGTCTTCAACGTCAGACTAGAGTCCTCAACGTCGGACTAGAGTCCTCAACGTCGGACTAGAGTCCTCAACGTCAGACTAGAGTCCTCAACGTCAGACTAGAGTCCTCAACGTCGGACTAGAGTCCTCAACGTCAGGCTAGAGTCCTCAACGTCGGACTAGAGTCCTCAACGTCGGACTAGAGTCCTCAACGTAAGACCTGAGTCCTCAACGTAAGACTAGAGTCCTCAACGTAAGACTAGAGTCCTCAACGTCAGACTAGAGTCCTCAACGTCAGACTAGAGTCCTCAACGTCAGACTAGAGTCCTCAACGTCAGACTAGAGTCCTCAACGTCAGACTAGAGTCCTCAACGTCAGACTAGAGTCCTCAACGACAGACTAGAGTCCTCAACACGACAGACTAGAGTCCTCAACACGACAGACTAGAGTCCTCAACGTCAGACTAGAGTCCTCAACGTAAGACTAGAGTCCTCAACGTAAGACCTGAATCCTCAACGTAAGACTAGAGTCCTCAACGTCAGACTAGAGTCCTCAACGTAAGACCTGAGTCCTCAAAGTAAGACCAGAGTCCTCAAAGTAAGACTAGAGTCCTCAACGTCAGACTAGAGTCCTCAACACGACACACTAGAGTCCTCAACACGACAGACTAGAGTCCTCAACGTAAGACCTGAGTCTTCAACGTCAGACTAGAGTCCTCAAAGTAAGACTAGAGTCCTCAACGTAAGACCTGAGTCCTCAACGTCAGACTAGAATCCTCTAAGTAAGATTATAGTCCTCAACGTCGGACTAGAGTCCTCAACGTCAGACTAGAGTCCTCAACGTCAGATTAGAGTCCTCAACGTCAGATTAGTCCTCAACGTCAGATTAGAGTCCTCAACGTCAGACTAGAGTCCTCAAAGTAAGACTAGAGTCTTCAACGTCAGACTAGAGTCCTCAACGTAAGACCTGAGTCTTCAACGTCAGACTAGAGTCCTCAAAGTAAGACTAGAGTCCTCAACGTCAGACGTAAGACTAGAGTCCTCAACGTCAGACTAGAGTCCTCAACGTCAGACTAGAGTCCTCAACGTAAGACTAGAGTCCTCAACGTCAGACGTAAGACTAGAGTCCTCAACGTCAGACTAGAGTCCTCAACGTCAGACTAGAGTCCTCAACGTCAGACTAGAGTCCTCAACGTCAGACTAGAGTCCTCAACGTCAGACTAGAGTCCTCAACACGACACACTAGAGTCCTCAACGTAAGACTAGAGTCCTCAACGTCAGACGTAAGACTAGAGTCCTCAACGTCAGACTAGAGTCCTCAAAGTAAGACTAGAGTCCTCAACGTCAGACTAGAGTCCTCAACGTCAGACTAGAGTCCTCAACGTCAGACCTGAGTCCTCAACGTAAGACCTGAGTCCTCAACGTAAGACCTGAGTCCTCAACGTCAGACTAGAGTCCTCAACGTCAGACTAGAGTCCTCAACGTCATACTAGAGTCCTCAACGTCAGACTAGAGTCCTCAATGTCAGACTAGAGTCCTCAACGTCAGATTAGAGTCCTCAACGTCAGATTAGAGTTCTCAACGTCAGACTAGTCCTCAACGTAAGACCTGAGTCCTCAACGTAAGACCTGAGTCCTCAACGTCAAACTAGAGTCCTCAACACGACAGACTAGAGTCCTCAACGTAAGACCTGAGTCCTCAACGTAAGACTAGAGTCCTCAACGTCAGACCTGAGTCCTCAACGTCAAACTAGAGTCCTCAACACGACAGATTAGAGTCCTCAACAACAGACTAGAATCCTCTAAGTAAGATTATAGTCCTCAACGTCGGACTAGAGTCCTCAACGTCAGACTAGAGTCCTCAACGTCAGACTAGAGTCCTCAACGTCAGACTAGAGTCCTCAACGTCAGACTAGAGTCCTCAACGTCAGACTAGAGTCCTCAACGTAAGACCTGAGTCCTCAAAATAAGACTAGAATCCTCTAAGTAAGATTATAGTCCTCAACGTCGGACTAGAGTCCTCAACGTCAGACTAGAGTCCTCAACGTCAGATTAGAGTCCTCAACGTCAGACTAGAGTCCTCAACGTCGGACTAGAGTCCTCAACGTAAGACCTGAGTCCTCAACGTAAGACCTGAGTCCTCAACGTAAGACTAGAGTCCTCAACGTAAGACTAGAGTCCTCAACGTCAGACTAGAGTCCTCAACGTCAGACTAGAGTCCTCAACGTAAGACTAGAGTCCTCAACGTCAGACTAGAGTCCTCAACGACAGACTAGAGTCCTCAACACGACAGACTAGAGTCCTCAACACGACAGACTAGAGTCCTCAACACGACAGACTAGAGTCCTCAACGTCAGACTAGAGTCCTCAAAGTAAGACTAGAGTCCTCAACGTAAGACCTGAATCCTCAACGTAAGACTAGAGTCCTCAACGTCAGACTAGAGTCCTCAACGTCAGACTAGAGTCCTCAACGTAAGACCTGAGTCCTCAAAGTAAGACCAGAGTCCTCAAAGTAAGACTAGAGTCCTCAACGTCAGACTAGAGTCCTCAACACGACACACTAGAGTCCTCAACACGACAGACTAGAGTCCTCAACGTAAGACCTGAGTCCTCAACGTCAGACTAGAGTCCTCAACGTCAGATTAGAATCCTCAACGTCAGATTAGAGTCCTCAACGTCAGATTAGAGTCCTCAACGTCAGACTAGAGTCCTCAAAGTAAGACTAGAGTCTTCAACGTCAGACTAGAGTCCTCAACGTAAGACCTGAGTCTTCAACGTCAGACTAGAGTCCTCAAAGTAAGACTAGAGTCCTCAACGTAAGACCTGAGTCCTCAACGTCAGACTAGAGTCCTCAACGTAAGACTAGAGTCCTCAACGTAAGACTAGAGTCCTCAACGTCAGACTAGAGTCCTCAACGTCAGACTAGAGTCCTCAACGTCAGACTAGAGTCCTCAAAGTAAGACTAGAGTCCTCAACGTCAGACTAGAGTCCTCAACGTCAGACTAGAGTCCTCAACGTCAGACTAGAGTCCTCAACGTCAGACTAGAGTCCTCAACACGACACACTAGAGTCCTCAACACGACAGACTAGAGTCCTCAACACGACAGACTAGAGTCCTCAACACGACAGACTAGAGTTCTCAACGTAAGACTAGAGTCCTCAACGTAAGGCCTGAATCCTCAACGTAAGACCTGAATCCTCAACGTAAGACTAGAGTCCTCAACGTCAGACTAGATTCCTCAACGTCAGACTAGAATCCTCAAAGTAAGACTAGAGTCCTCAACGTCAGACTAGAGTCCTCAACGTCAGACTAGAGTCCTCAACGTCAGACTAGAGTCCTCAACGTCAGACTAGAGTCCTCAACGTCAGACTAGAGTCCTCAACGTCAGACTCGAATGTCGTCTTGAGCGTGTTGTGTATTTCAGGTGGTGTTTGGACGGTTTGGTTTTATGTCTTGAGCGTGTTGTGTGTTTCAGGTGGTTTTTGGACGGTTCTGTTGCGTGTCTTGAGCGTGTTGTGTGTTTCAGATGGTGTTTGGACGGTTTGGTTGCATGTCTTGAGCGTGTTGTGTGTTTCAGGTGGTTTTTGGACTGTTTGGTTGCGTGTCTTGAGCGTGTTGTGTGTTTCAGGTGGTGTTCGGATGGTTTCGTTGCTTGTCTTGAGCGTGTTGTGTGTTTCAGGTGGTGTTTGGACAATTTGGTTGCATGTTTTGAGCGTGTTGTGTGTTTCAGGTGGTTTTTGGACGGTTTGGTTGCGTGTCTTGAGCGTGTTGTGTGTTTCAGGTGGTGTTTGGACGGTTTTGTTGCGTGTCTTGAGCGTGTTGTGTGTTTCAGGTGTTTTTTGGACGGTTTGGTTGCGTTTCTTGAGCGTGTTGTGTGTTTCAGGTGGTGTTTGTCGGTTTTGTTGCGTTTCTTGAGCGTGTTGAGTATTTCAGGTGTTTTTTGGACGGTTTGGTTGCATGTCTTGAGCGTGTTGTGTGTTTCAGGTGTTTTTTGGACTGTTTGGTTGCGTGTCTAAAGCGTGTTGAGTGTTTCAGGAGGTTTTTGGACGGTTTTGTTGCGTGTCTTGAGCGTGTTTTGTGTTTCAGTTGTTTTTTGGACAGTTTGGTTGCATGTCTTGAGCGTGTTGTGTGTTTCAGGTGGTGTTTGGAAGGTTTGGTTGCGTTTCTTGAGCGTGTTGTGTGTTTCAGGTGGTGTTTGGACGGTTTCGTTGCTTGTCTTGAGCGTGTTGTGTGTTTCAGGTGTTTTTTGGACGGTTTGGTTGTATCTTGAGCGTGTTGTGTGTTTCAGGTGGTGTTTGGACGGTTTTGTTGCGTGCCTTGAGCATGTTGTGTGTTTCAGGTGGTGTTTGGATGGTTTTGTTGCGTGTCTTGAGCGTGTTGAGTGTTTCAGGTTGTGTTTGGATGGTTTTGTTGCATGTCTTGAGCGTGTTGAGTGTTTCAGGTGGTGTTTGCATGGTTTGGTTGCGTGTCTTGAGCGTGTTGTGTGTTTCAGGTGGTGTTTGGACGGTTTGGTTGCGTTTCTTGAGCGTGTTGTGTGTTTCAGGTGGTGTTTGGACGGTTTTGTTGCGTTTCTTGAGCGTGTTGAGTATTTCAGGTGTTTTTTGGACGGTTTTGTTGCGTGTCTTGAGCGTGTTGTGTGTTTCAGGTGGTGTTTGGACGGTTTGGTTGCGTGTCTTGAGCGTGTTGTGTGTTTCAGGTGGTGTTTGGTTGCGTGTCTTGAACGTGTTGTGTGTTTCAGGTGGTTTTTGGACTGTTTGGTTGCGTGTCTTGAGCGTGTTGTGTGTTTCAGGTGGTGTTTGGATGGTTTCATTGCTTTTCTTGAGCGTGTTGTGTGTCAGGTGGTGTTTGGACGGTTTGGTTGCGTGTCTTGAGCGTGTTGAGTGTTTCAGGTGGTGTTTGGACGGTTTTGTTGCGTGTCTTGAGCGTGTTTTGTGTTTCAGTTGTTTTTTGGACAGTTTGGTTGCATGTCTTGAGCGTGTTGTGTGTTTCAGGTGGTGTTTGGACGGTTTGGTTGCGTTTCTTGAGCGTGTTGTGTGTTTCAGGTGGTGTTTGGACGGTTTCGTTGTTTGTCTTGAGCGTGTTGTGTGTTTCAGGTGGTTTTTGGACGGTTTGGTTGTATCTTGAGCGTGTTGTGTGTTTCAGGTGGTGGTTGGACGTTTTTTTTGCGTGTTTTGAGCGTGTTGAGTGTTTCAGGTGGGTTTTGGACGGTTTGGTTGCGTGCCTTGAGCGTGTTGTGTGTTTCAGGTGGTGTTTGGATGGTTTTGTTGCGTGTCTTGAGCGTGTTGTGTGTTTCAGGTGGTGTTTGGACGGTTTGGTTGCATGTCTTGAGCGTGTTGTGTGTTTCAGGTGGTGTTTGGACGGTTTCGTTGCGTGTCTTGAGCGTATTGTGTGTTTCAGGTGGTGTTTGGACGGTTTGGTTGTATGTCTTGAGCGTGTTTTGTGTTTCAGGTGGTGTTTGGACGGTTTGGTTGCGTTTATTGAGCGTGTTGTGTGTTTCAGGTGGTGTTTGGACGGTTTCGTTGCTTGTCTTGAGCGTGTTGTGTGTTTCAGGTGGGTTTTGGACGGTTTGGTTGCGTGTCTTGAGCGTGTTGTGTGTTTCAGGTGTTTTTTGGACGGTTTGGTTGCGTGTTTTGAGCTTGTTGTGTGTTTCAGGTGGTGTTTGGATGGTTTTGTTGCGTGTCTTGAGCGTGTTGAGTGTTTCAGGTTGTGTTTGGACGGTTTTGTTGCGTTTCTTGAGCGTGTTGAGTGTTTCAGGTGGTGTTTGGACGGTTTGGTTGCATGTCTTGAGCGTGTTGAGTGTTTCAGGTGGTGTTTGGACGGTTCGGTTGCGTGTCTTGAGCGTCTTGTGTGTTTCAGGTGGTGTTTGGACGGTTTCGTTGCTTGTCTTGAGCGTGTTGTTTGTTTCAGGTGGTTTTTGGATGGTTTGGTTGCGTGTCTTGAGCGTGTTATGTGTTTCAGGTGGTGTTCCATGAGAAACACGTGGACAGTTTCTGGCAGAGACACAAATCCTCGTTCCCTGATGCGGTTCTCGTTGGTCCAGAGGAAAACCTTCAGGAGGACGAGGCGCGGAACATGGCTGTGTACGGAACATTTACTCTTCAGTCTTTGTTTAGTTCAAATGTGTTTCAGGAGAAGAACAGTGTTTCTTGTTTCAGCTCCGCGTGTCACAAAGATCCAGGCTGTGATTATTTCTTCAGCATCGACTCAGACGTGGCTCTGACGAACCCCGACACTCTGCGCCTGCTCATCCAGGAAAACAGGTCCGTCCTCGGTTCCACCGCCACGACGAGCCACTGTGCCATGACGCTAGTCCTGATGCTAGTCCTGATGCTAGCCATGACGCTAGTCCTAATGCTAGTCCTGGTGCTAGTCCTGATGCTAGTCCTGATGCTAGTCCCGATGCTAGCCATGACGCTAGTCCTGATGCTAGTCCTGATGCTAGTCCTGATGCTAGTCCTGATGCTAGTCCTGATGCTAGTCCTGATGCTAGTCCTGACGCTAGCCATGACGCTAGCCATGACGCTAGTCCTGGTGCTAGTCCTGATGCTAGTCCTGATGCTAGTCCCGATGCTAGCCATGACGCTAGTCCTGATGCTAGTCCTGATGCTAGTCCTGATGCTAGTCCTGATGCTAGTCCCGATGCTAGCCATGACGCTAGTCCTGACGCTAGTCCTGACGCTAGTCCTGATGCTAGTCCTGATGCTAGTCCTGATGCTAGTCCTGATGCTAGCCATGACGCTAGTCCTAATGCTAGTCCTGGTGCTAGTCCCGGTGCTAGTCCCGGTGCTAGTCCCGATGCTAGTCCCGGTGATAGTCCCGGTGCTAGTCGGTTCTTGTCCCGGTTCTTGTCCCGGTTCTTGTCCCGGTTCTGTCCCGGTTCTTGTCCCGGTTCTTGTCCCGGTTCTTGTCCCGGTTCTTGTCCCGGTTCTGTCCTAAAGTTCGCTCTTGTTTCAGGTCTGTGATCGCTCCAGTTCTCTCCAAACACGGGAAACTGTGGAGTAACTTCTGGGGAGCTTTGAGTCCAGAAGGGTTCTACTCCAGGTCTGAGGACTACATCGAGATCGTGCAGGCCAAAAGGACGTGAGTCTCTTAAGACGAGCTTTTATTATGTTGGACCTCAAAAGGAAGTGAGTCTCTTAAGATGAGCTTTTATTATGTTGGACCTTCAAGAAACGGGGAAAACGGCAACATTCAAACCTCGTCCTTGTGTTCTTCTGACCTGGTCCTTGTGTTCTTCTGACCTGGTCCTTGTGTTCTTCTGACCTTGTCCTTGTGTTCTTCTGACCTGGTCCTTGTGTTCTTCTGACCTCGTCCTTGTGTTCTTCTGACCTGGTCCTTGTGTTCTTCTGACCTGGTCCTTGTGTTCTTCTGACCTTGTCCTTGTGTTCTTCTGACCTGGTCCTTGTGTTCTTCTGACCTCGTCCTTGTGTTCTTCTGACCTCGTCCTTGTGTTCTTCTGACCTGGTCCTTGTGTTCTTCTGACCTGGTCCTTGTGTTCTTCTGACCTGGTCCTTGTGTTCTTCTGACCTCGTCCTTGTGTTCTTCTGACCTCGTCCTTGTGTTCTTCTGACCTGGTCCTTGTGTTCTTCTGACCTGGTCCTTGTGTTCTTCTGACCTGGTCCTTGTGTTCTTCTGACCTGGTCCTTGTGTTCTTCTGACCTCGTCCTTGTGTTCTTCTGACCTCGTCCTTGTGTTCTTCTGACCTCGTCCTTGTGTTCTTCTGACCTCGTCCTTGTTTCCTCCTAAACCTCGTCCTTGTGTCCTCCTAACCCTGATCCTTGTGTCCTCCTAAACCTCGTCCTTGTGTCCTCCTAACACTGATCCTTGTGTCCTCCTAAACCTCGTCCTTGTGTCCTGGTCCTTGTGTCCTAACTCTGGTCCTTGTCTTCCAGAGGCGTGTGGAACGTCCCGTACCTGACTCAGGTTTATCTGATCCAAGGTTCAGTTCTCAGGTCCAAACTGAGCCATGTCCAGCTCTTCAGCGACAAAGACCTGGACCCGGACATGGTCTTCTGCCGCAGCGTCCGGGACCAGGTCAGTCCCGCTTAGTCTGGTTATAGTCCGGTTATTGTCCGGTTATTGTCCGGTTATAGCCCGGTTATAGTCCGGTTATTGTCCGGTTATTGTCCGGTTATAGCCCGGTTATAGTCCGGTTATAGTCCGGTTATAGCCCGGTTATAGCCCGGTTATAGTCCGGTTATAGCCCGGTTATAGCCCGGTTATAGCCCGGTTATAGCCCGGTTATAGCCCGGTTATAGCCCGGTTATAGCCCGGTTATAGCCCGGTTATAGCCCGGTTATAGTCCGGTTATAGCCCGGTTATAGCCCGGTTATAGCCCGGTTATAGCCCGGTTATAGTCCGGTTATAGTCCGGTTATTGTCCGGTTATAGCCCGGTTATAGCCCGGTTATAGCCCGGTTATAGTCCGGTTATAGCCCGGTTATAGCCCGGTTATAGCCCGGTTATAGTCCGGTTATAGTCCTGTTGTAGCCTGGTTATAGTCCGGTTATAGCCCGGTTATAGCCCGGTTATAGCCCGGTTATAGCCCGGTTATAGTCCGGTTATAGCCCGGTTATAGTCCGGTTATAGTCCGGTTATAGCCCGGTTATAGCCCGGTTATAGTCCTGTTATAGCCTGGTTATAGTCCTGTTATAGCCTGGTTATAGCCCGGTTATAGCCCGGTTATAGTCCGGTTATAGTCCGGTTATAGCCCGGTTATAGCCCGGTTATAGCCCGGTTATAGTCCGGTTATAGCCCGGTTATAGCCCGGTTATAGTCCGGTTATAGCCCGGTTATAGCCCGGTTATAGTCCGGTTATAGCCCGGTTATAGTCCTGTTATAGCCTGGTTATAGCCCGGTTATAGCCCGGTTATAGCCCGGTTATAGTCCGGTTATAGTCCTGTTATAGTCCTGTTATAGCCCGGTTATAGTCCTGTTATAGCCCGGTTATAGCCCGGTTATAGTCCGGTTATAGTCCTGTTATAGTCCTGTTATAGCCCGGTTATAGTCCTGTTATAGCCCGGTTATAGTCCGGTTATAGCCCGGTTATAGCCCGGTTATAGCCCGGTTATAGCCCGGTTATAGTCCGGTTATAGTCCTGGTCTGGTTCTGATCCCAGTCTTTGCGTCTCAGGGCGTCTTCATGTTCGTGTCCAACAGAGACGAGTTTGGACGACTTGTTTCCACCACAAACTTCAACACGACGCGTCTTCATCCTGACATGTGGCAGATCTTTGACAACCCTGTGGTGAGCGGGAGGGCATCTGAGGCACTCTGAGGCACTCTGAGGCACTCTGAGGCACTCTGAGGCACTCTGAGGCACTCTGACTCTGCGGGAGGGCATCTGAGGCACTCTGAGGCACTCTGAGGCACTCTGACTCTGCGGGAGGGCATCTGACTCATATTATGGTCTGGTTTCAGGACTGGAGAGAGAAATACATCAGCCAAAACTACTCCAAGATCTTTGAGGACGAGAAGAACTTTGTGGAAGAGGTTAGTCCTTTAGTCCTGCTTTAGACCCGCTTTAGTCCTGTTTTAGACCCGCTTTAGTCCTGTTTTAGACCTGCTTTAGTCCTGTTATAGACCTGCTTTAGTCCTGCTTTAGTCCTGCTTTAGACCTGCTTTAGACCCGCTTTAGTCCTGTTTTAGACCCGCTTTAGTCCTGCTTTAGTCCTGCTTTAGACCTGCTTTAGTCCTGCTTTAGTCCTGCTTTAGTCCTGCTTTAGTCCTGCTTTAGTCCTGCTTTAGTCCCGCTTTAGTCCTGTTTTAGACCTGCTTTAGTCCCGCTTTAGTCCTGCTTTAGTCCCGCTTTAGTCCTGTTTTAGTCCTGTTTTAGACCTGCTTTAGTCCCGCTTTAGTCCTGCTTTAGTCCTGCTTTAGTCCTGCTTTAGTCCTGCTTTAGTCCTGCTTTAGACCCGCTGTAGACCCGCTTTAGTCCTGCTTTAGTCCTGCTTTAGACCTGCTTTAGTCCTGTTATAGACCCGCTTTAGACCCGCTTTAGCCCTGCTTTAGTCCCGCTTTAGTCCTGCTGTAGACCTGCTTTAGTCTTGCTTTAGACCTGCTTTAGTCCTGCTTTAGTCCTGTTTTAGACCTGCTTTTGTCCTGCTTTAGTCCCGCTTTAGTCCTGCTTTAGTCCTGTTTTAGACCTGCTTTAGTCCTGCTTTAGTCCCGCTTTAGTCCTGCTTTAGTCCTGTTTTAGACCTGCTTTAGTCCCGCTTTAGACCTGCTTTAGTCCTGTTATAGACCCGCTTTAGTCCTGCTTTAGTCCTGCTTTAGTCCCGCTTTAGTCCTGTTATAGACCCGCTTTAGTCCTGCTTTAGTCCTACTTTAGTCCTGCTTTAGTCCTGCTTTAGTCCTGCTTTAGTCCTGCTTTAGACCTGCTTTTGTCCTGCTTTAGTCCCGCTTTAATCCCGCTTTAGACCCGCTTTAGTCCCGCTTTAGTCCTGTTATAGACCCGCTTTAGTCCTGCTTTAGTCCTGTTATAGACCCGCTTTAGTCCTGCTTTAGTCCTACTTTAGTCCTGCTTTAGTCCTGCTTTAGTCCTGCTTTAGTCCTGCTTTAGACCCGCTTTAGTCCTGCTTTAGACCTGCTTTTGTCCTGCTTTAATCCCGCTTTAGTCCCGCTTTAGTCCTGCTTTAGACCCGCTTTAGACCTGGTCCTGGTCCTGGTCCTGGTTCTGGTTCTGGTTCTGGTCCTGGTTCTGGTTCTGGTTCTGGTTCTGGTCCTGGTCCTGGTCCTGGTCCTGGTCCTGGTTCTGGTTCTGGTCCTGGTTCTGGTCCTGGTCCTGGTTCTGGTCCTGACCCGGTTCTCCCTCAGCCTTGTCCAGATGTTTACTGGTTCCCGGCGTTCTCAGAGAGAATGTGTGACGATCTTGTGGAGACGATGGAGGACAACGGCCAGTGGTCTGGAGGCACCAACAAGGTACTTCTACTATTACTAGTACTTCTACTAGTACTAGTACTTCTACTAGTACTAATACTTCTACTAGTACTTCTACTATTACTATTACTAGTACTTCTACTAGTACTAGTACTTCTCACTCTCTCTCTCTCTCACACACATGTAGTACTTTTACACACATGTAGTACTCTTACACACATGTAGTACTTTTACACACATGTAGTACTTTTACACACATGTAGTACTCTTACACACATGTAGTACTCTTACACACATGTAGTACTCTTACACACATGTAGTACTTTAACACACATGTACTTTTACTCACATGTAGTACTCTTACACACATGTAGTACTCTTACACACATGTAGTACTCTTACACACATGTAGTACTCTTACACACATGTAGTACTTTAACACACATGTACTTTTACTCACATGTAGTACTCTTACACACATGTAGTACTCTTACACACATGTAGTACTCTTACACACATGTAGTACTCTTACACACATGTAGTACTTTAACACACATGTACTTTTACTCACATGTAGTACTCTTACACACATGTAGTACTCTTACACACATGTAGTACGTTTACACACATGTAGTACTTTTACACACATGTAGTACTCTTACACACATGTAGTACTTTTACACACATGTAGTACTCTTACACACATGTAGTACTCTTACACACATGTAGTACGTTTACACACATGTAGTACTTTTACACACATGTAGTACTCTTACACACATGTAGTACTTTTACACACATGTAGTACTCTTACACACATGTAGTACTTTTACTCACATGTAGTACTCTTACACACATGTAGTACGTTTACACACATGTAGTACTTTTACACACATGTAGTACTCTTACACACATGTAGTACTTTTACACACATGTAGTACTCTTACACACATGTAGTACTCTTACACACATGTAGTACTCTTACACACATGTAGTACTTTTACACACATGTAGTACTTTTACACACATGTAGTACTCTTACACACATGTAGTACTTTTACACACATGTAGTACTTTTACTCACATGTAGTACTCTTACACAAATGTAGTACTCTTACACACATGTAGTACTTTAACACACATTTAGTACTTTTACACACATGTAGTACTCTTACTCACATGTAGTACTCTTACACACATGTAGTACTACTTACACACATGTAGTACTACTTACACACATGTAGTACTCTTACACACATGTAGTACTTTTACACACATGTAGTACTCTTACACACATGTAGTACTCTTACACACATGTAGTACTTTTACACACATGTAGTACTCTTACACACATGTAGTACTCTTACACACATGTAGTACTCTTACACACATGTAGTACTCTTACACACATGTAGTCCTTTAAAACACATGTAGTTACACACATGTAGTACTTTAACACACATGTAGTACTTTTATACACATGTAGTACTCTTACACACATGTAGTACTTTTACACACATGTAGTACTCTTACACACATGTAGTACTCTTACACACATGTAGTACTCTTACACACATGTAGTACTTTTACATACATGTAGTACTCTTACACACATGTAGTACTTTTACACACATGTAGTACTCTTACACACATGTAGTCCTTTAAAACACATGTAGTTACACACATGTAGTACTTTAACACACATGTAGTACTTTTATACACATGTATTACTCTTACACACATGTAGTACTCTTACACACATGTAGTACTCTTACACACATGTAGTACTCTTACACACATGTAGTACTTTTACACACATGTAGTACTTTTACACACATGTAGTACTCTTACACACATGTAGTACTCTTACACACATGTAGTACTTTAACACACATGTACTTTTACACACATGTAGTACTCTTACACACATGTAGTACTCTTACACACATGTAGTACTTTTACACACATGTAGTACTCTTACACACATGTAGTACTTTTACACACATGTAGTACTCTTACACACATGTAGTACTCTTACACACATGTAGTACTCTTACACACATGTAGTACTTTTACACACATGTAGTACTTTAACACACATGTAGTACTTTTACACACCTGTAGTACTCTTACACACATGTAGTACTTTTACACACATGTAGTACTTTTACACACCTGTAGTACTCCTACACACATGTAGTACTTTTACACACATGTAGTACTTTTACACACATGTAGTACTCTTACACACATGTAGTACTTGTACTACGTTCTCACTCTGTGTCTCTGCTTCCACAGGACGTTCTCACTCTGTGTCTCTGCTTCCACAGGACGTTCTCACTCTGTGTCTCTGCTTCCACAGGACGTTCTCACTCGGTGTCTCTGCTTCCACAGGACGTTCTCACTCTGTGTCTCTGCTTCCACAGGACGTTCTCACTCGGTGTCTCTGCTTCCACAGGACGTTCTCACTCGGTGTTTCTGCTTCCACAGGACGTTCTCACTCGGTGTCTCTGCTTCCACAGGACGTTCTCACTCGGTGTTTCTGCTTCCACAGGACGTTCTCACTCTGTCTCTGCTTCCACAGGACGTTCTCACTCGGTGTCTCTGCTTCCACAGGACGTTCTCACTCTGTGTCTCTGCTTCCACTGGACGAGCTTCTGGAGGACGTTCTCACTCGGTGTCTCTGCTTCCACAGGACGTTCTCACTCTGTCTCTGCTTCCACAGGACGTTCTCACTCTGTGTCTCTGCTTCCACAGGACGTTCTCACTCTGTGTCTCTGCTTCCACAGGACGTTCTCACTCTGTTTCTGCTTCCACAGGACGTTCTCACTCTGTGTCTCTGCTTCCACAGGACGTTCTCACTCTGTGTCTCTGCTTCCACAGGACGTTCTCACTCTGTGTCTCTGCTTCCAAAGGACGTTCTCACTCTGTGTCTCTGCTTCCACAGGACGTTCTCACTCTGTGTCTCTGCTTCCACAGGACGTTCTCACTCTGTGTCTCTGCTTCCACAGGACGTTCTCACTCTGTGTCTCTGCTCCCACAGGACGTTCTCACTCTGTGTCTCTGCTCCCACAGGACGTTCTCACTCTGTGTCTCTGCTTCCACAGGACGTTCTCACTCTGTGTCTCTGCTTCCACAGGACGTTCTCACTCTGTGTCTCTGCTTCCACAGGACGTTCTCACTCTGTGTCTCTGCTTCCACAGGACGTTCTCACTCTGTGTCTCTGCTCCCACAGGATGTTCTCACTCTGTGTCTCTGCTTCCACAGGACGTTCTCACTCTGTGTCTCTGCTCCCACAGGACGTTCTCACTCTGTGTCTCTGCTTCCACAGGACGTTCTTACTACTCTGTGTCTCTGCTCCCACAGGACGTTCTCACTCTGTGTCTCTGCTCCCACAGGACGTTCTCACTCTGTGTCTCTGCTTCCACAGGACGTTCTCACTCTGTGTCTCTGCTTCCACAGGACGTTCTCACTCTGTGTCTCTGCTCCCACAGGACGTTCTCACTCTGTGTCTCTGCTCCCACAGGACGTTCTCACTCTGTGTCTCTGCTCCCACAGGACGTTCTCACTCTGTGTCTCTGCTCCCACAGGACGTTCTCACTCTGTGTCTCTGCTTCCACAGGACGTTCTCACTCTGTGTCTCTGCTTCCACAGGACGTTCTCACTCTGTGTCTCTGCTTCCACAGGACGTTCTCACTCTGTGTCTCTGCTCCCACAGGACGTTCTCACTCTGTGTCTCTGCTCTCACAGGACGTTCTCACTCTGTGTCTCTGCTCTCACAGGACGTTCTCACTCTGTGTCTCTGCTCTCACAGGACGTTCTCACTCTGTGTCTCTGCTTCCACAGGACGTTCTCACTCTGTGTCTCTGCTTCCACAGGACGTTCTCACTCTGTGTCTCTGCTCCCACAGGACGTTCTCACTCTGTGTCTCTGCTCCCACAGGACGTTCTCACTCTGTGTCTCTGCTTCCACAGGACGTTCTTACTACTCTGTGTCTCTGCTCCCACAGGACGTTCTCACTCTGTGTCTCTGCTTCCACAGGACGTTCTCACTCTGTGTCTCTGCTTCCACAGGACGTTCTCACTCTGTGTCTCTGCTTCCACAGGACGTTCTCACTCTGTGTCTCTGCTCTCACAGGACGTTCTCACTCTGTGTCTCTGCTCTCACAGGACGTTCTCACTCTGTGTCTCTGCTTCCACAGGACGTTCTCACTCTGTGTCTCTGCTTCCACAGGACGTTCTCACTCTGTGTCTCTGCTCCCACAGGACGTTCTCACTCTGTGTCTCTGCTCCCACAAGACGTTCTCACTCTGTGTCTCTGCTTCCACAGGACGTTCTCACTCTGTGTCTGCTCCCACAGGACGTTCTCACTCTGTGTCTCTGCTTCCACAGGACGTTCTTACTACTCTGTGTCTCTGCTCCCACAGGACGTTCTCACTCTGTGTCTCTGCTTCCACAGGACGTTCTCACTCTGTGTCTCTGCTTCCACAGGACGTTCTCACTCTGTGTCTCTGCTTCCACAGGACGTTCTCACTCTGTGTCTCTGCTCCCACAGGACGTTCTCACTCTGTGTCTCTGCTTCCACAGGACGTTCTTACTACTCTGTGTCTCTGCTCCCACAGGACGTTCTCACTCTGTGTCTCTGCTTCCACAGGACGTTCTCACTCTGTGTCTCTGCTTCCACAGGACGTTCTCACTCTGTGTCTCTGCTTCCACAGGACGTTCTCACTCTGTGTCTCTGCTCCCACAGGACGTTCTCACTCTGTGTCTCTGCTCCCACAAGACGTTCTCACTCTGTGTCTCTGCTTCCACAGGACGTTCTCACTCTGTGTCTGCTCCCACAGGACGTTCTCACTCTGTGTCTCTGCTTCCACAGGACGTTCTTACTACTCTGTGTCTCTGCTCCCACAGGACGTTCTCACTCTGTGTCTCTGCTTCCACAGGACGTTCTCACTCTGTGTCTCTGCTTCCACAGGACGTTCTCACTCTGTGTCTCTGCTCCCACAGGACGTTCTCACTCTGTGTCTCTGCTCCCACAAGACGTTCTCACTCTGTGTCTCTGCTTCCACAGGACGTTCTCACTCTGTGTCTGCTCCCACAGGACGTTCTCACTCTGTGTCTCTGCTTCCACAGGACGTTCTTACTACTCTGTGTCTCTGCTCCCACAGGACGTTCTCACTCTGTGTCTCTGCTTCCACAGGACGTTCTCACTCTGTGTCTCTGCTTCCACAGGACGTTCTCACTCTGTGTCTCTGCTTCCACAGGACGTTCTCACTCTGTGTCTCTGCTCCCACAGGACGTTCTCACTCTGTGTCTCTGCTTCCACAGGACGTTCTTACTACTCTGTGTCTCTGCTCCCACAGGACGTTCTCACTCTGTGTCTCTGCTTCCACAGGACGTTCTCACTCTGTGTCTCTGCTTCCACAGGACGTTCTCACTCTGTGTCTCTGCTTCCACAGGACGTTCTCACTCTGTCTCTGCTTCCACAGGACGAGCGTCTGGCTGGAGGATACGAGAACGTTCCCACAGTCGACATTCACATGAATCAAATCGGCTTCGAGAAAGAGTGGCTCAAGTTCCTCAAAGAATACATTGTTCCTGTGACTGAGAAGCTCTATCCAGGCTACTACCCCAAGGTACTGGACCAGGACCAGGACCAGGACCAGGACCAGGACCATGACCATGACCATGACCATGACCATGACCATGACCATGACCAGGACCAGGACCAGGACCAGGACCAGGACCAGGACCAGGACCAGGACCAGGACCATGACCATGACCATGACCATGACCATGACCATGACCATGACCATGACCATGACCATGACCATGACCATGACCATGACCATGACCATGACCATGACCAGGACCAGGACCAGGACCAGGACCATTGGACTCTGGACTCTGGACTCTGGACTAACTCTGGTCTCTCTCTCAGGCTCAGGCTGTGATGAACTTCGTGGTCCGGTATCGTCCTGACGAGCAGCCGTCTCTGAGGCCTCATCACGACTCGTCCACCTTCACCATCAACATCGCCCTCAACCGCAAGGACATCGACTACCAGGTGAGAACGTGTGTGTGAGAACGTGTGTGTGAAAACGTGTGTGTGAGAACGTGTGTGTGAGAACGTGTGTGAGAGAACGTGTGTGAGAGAACGTGTGTGAGAACGTGTGTGAGAACGTGTGTGAGAACGTGTGTGAGAACGTGTGTGTGAGAACGTGTGTGTGAGAACGTGTGTGTGAGAACGTGTGTGAGAGAACGTGTGTGAGAGAACGTGTGTGAGAGAACGTGTGTGAGAACGTGTGTGAGAACGTGTGTGTGAAAACGTGTGTGTGAGAACGTGTGTGAGAGAACGTGTGTGAGAACGTGTGTGTGAAAACGTGTGTGAGAGAACGTGTGTGAGAGAACGTGTGTGTGAGAACGTGTGTGAGAACGTGTGTGTGAGAACGTGTGTGAGAACGTGTGTGAGAACGTGTGTGTGAGAACGTGTGTGAGAACGTGTGTGAGAACGTGTGTGAGAACGTGTGTGTGAGAACGTGTGTGAGAGAACGTGTGTGAGAGAACGTGTGTGTGAAAACGTGTGTGAGAACGTGTGTGTGAGAACGTGTGTGTGAGAACGTGTGTGTGAGAACGTGTGTGAGAACGTGTGTGAGAACGTGTGAGAGAACGTGTGTGTGAAAACGTGTGTGAGAACGTGTGTGTGAGAACGTGTGTGTGAGAACGTGTGTGTGAGAACGTGTGTGTGAGAACGTGTGTGAGAACGTGTGTGAGAACGTGTGTGAGAGAACGTGTGTGTGAGAACGTGTGTGAGAGAACGTGTGTGAGAACGTGTGTGTGAGAACGTGTGTGTGAGAACGTGTGTGTGAGAACGTGTGTGTGAGAACGTGTGTGAGAACGTGTGCGAGAGAACGTGTGTGAGAACGTGTGCGAGAACGTGTGTGAGAACGTGTGTGAGAGAACGTGTGTGTGAGAACGTGTGTGAGAGAACGTGTGTGTGAGAACGTGTGTGAGAGAACGTGTGTGTGAGAACGTGTGTGAGAACGTGTGTGAGAACGTGTGTGAGAGAACGTGTGTGTGAGAACGTGTGTGAGAGAACGTGTGTGTGAGAACGTGTGTGAGAACGTGTGTGAGAACGTGTGTGAGAACGTGTGTGAGAACGTGTGTGTGAGAACGTGTGTGTGAGAACGTGTGTGAGAGAACGTGTGTGAGAACGTGTGTGAGAGAACGTGTGTGAGAACGTGTGTGTGAGAACGTGTGAGAGAACGTGTGTGTGAGAACGTGTGTGTGAGAACGTGTGTGAGAACGTGTGTGAGAACGTGTGTGTGAGAACGTGTGTGTGAGAACGTGTGTGTGAGAGAACGTGTGTGAGAACGTGTGTGAGAACGTGTGTGTGAGAACGTGTGTGAGAACGTGTGTGAGAGAACGTGTGTGAGAACGTGTGTGAGAACGTGTGTGAGAACGTGTGTGTGAGAACGTGTGTGAGAGAACGTGTGAGAGAACGTGTGTGTGAGAACGTGTGTGTGAGAACGTCTGTGTGAGAACGTGTGTGTGAGAACGTGTGTGAGAGAACGTGTGTGAGAGAACGTGTGTGAGAACGTGTGTGAGAACGTGTGTGAGAACGTGTGTGAGAGAACGTGTGTGAGAACGTGTGTGTGAGAATGTGTGTGTGAGAACGTGTGTGAGAACGTGTGTGTGAGAACGTGTGTGTGAGAACGTGTGTGTGAGAACGTGTGTGAGAACGTGTGTGTGAGAACGTGTGTGTGAGAACGTGTGTGAGAACGTGTGTGAGAACGTGTGAGAGAACGTGTGTGAGAACGTGTGTGAGAACGTGTGTGAGAACGTGTGTGAGAGAACGTGTGTGAGAACGTGTGTGTGAGAATGTGTGTGTGAGAACGTGTGTGAGAACGTGTGTGTGAGAACGTGTGTGTGAGAACGTGTGTGTGAGAACGTGTGTGAGAACGTGTGTGTGAGAACGTGTGTGTGAGAACGTGTGTGTGAGAACGTGTGTGAGAACGTGTGTGTGAGAACGTGTGTGAGAACGTGTGTGAGAACGTGTGTGTGAGAACGTGTGTGTGAGAACGTGTGTGTGAGAACGTGTGTGTGAGAACGTGTGTGAGAACGTGTGTGAGAACGTGTGTGTGAGAACGTGTGTGTGAGAACGTGTGTGTGAGAACGTTACACTGCAGATTCTCTGGTGTAGTGTGTTCTGACCCGGTCACCCTCTGGTTACAGGGCGGTGGTGTAGTGTGGTGTAGTGTGTTCTGACCCGGTCACCCTCTGGTTACAGGGCGGTGGTGTAGTGTGGTGTAGCGTGTTCTGACCCGGTTACCCTCTGGTTACAGGGCGGTGGTGTAGTGTGGTGTAGTGTGTTCTGACCCGGTTACCCTCTGGTTACAGGGCGGTGGTGTAGTGTGGTGTAGTGTGTTCTGACCCGGTCACCCTCTGGTTACAGGGCGGCGGCTGCAGGTTCCTGAGGTACGACTGTAAGGTGGAGGCCCCCAGGAAAGGCTGGTCGTTCATGCACCCGGGACGCTTGACCCACTATCACGAGGGTCTGCCCGTCACCCAGGGAACCAGATACATCATGGTGTCCTTTGTAGACCCTTAGAGCGGGGGCGGAGCCGGGAGAGGGGGCGGAGCCGGGAGAGGGGGCGGAGCCGGGACCGGAGGGCGGAGCCGGGAGCGGAGGGCGGAGCCGGGACCGGGGGGCGGAGCCGGGACCGGGGGGCGGAGCCGGGACCTGGAGCGATGTCTGGACGAGACCTGACCAATGAAAGAGTGTTTCCAGTCATCTGCTCTTCTCTGATTGGTCCATTCAAACACTGCTCTTCTCTGATTGGTCAATTCAAACCCTGCTCTGCTCTGATTGGTCCGTTTGCCCTGGACAGAAGATTGAAGCCAGTTTTTGTAGATATTTTATAATAAATGTATTTTTAGAGCATTTCTAAAGCCGGATCTATTTTTAAAAACTGTGGAACTTGTTTTGCCGTTTGTCTTTTCCTCCTCGAAGCCTCGGCCTGAACATGTGGGACAAAGCCAGATGCCCTGCAGGAGACAAACTCCTTTAACCTTCTGGTTCTGAAACGTTTTTCTTTGTCGTGTTTTTCTTTTTGACTTTATTTAAAAATCTGTGTTTGATTTTTGTACAAACTGCGTTAAGTTATTTTTAATAAAGTTTGGTAAAAATATCTCGTTTTCATGTTTTTATTCTTTGAGTCTGTTTTAGTGAAACTGATGCCACAAGTGTTTATGAATGAAGAGGAAACGTTTCAGCCGCTGAGGGCGGGACAGAAGTTTAAAGAGGACTAACCTCAAAAGTAGGCGTGGCACGTGGCGGATCACGTGACGGACAGTCCCTGGAGCGTGTCAGAACTCACTATTGAACAACTTTAAAACTCAATGTTTTAAGAAGAAAATTATGAATCGACCTCTAAACAAAGACACACTTTTGATGTCAAGGCCTGACCCTGACCCTGACCCTGACCCTGACCCTGACCCTGACCCTGACCCTGACTCTGACCCTGACTCTGACGCTAACCCTGACCCTGACGCTAACCCTGACCCTGACCCTGACCCTGACCCTGACCCTGATGCTAACCCTGACCCTGACGCTAACCCTGACCCTGACCCTGACGCTAACCCTAACCCTGACCCTAACCCTAACCCTGACCCTAACCCTGACCTTGACCCTGACGCTAACCCTGACCCTGACGCTAACCCTAACCCTGACCCTGATGCTAACCCTAACCCTGACCCTGACTCTGACGCTAACCCTGACCCTGACGCTAACCCTAACCCTAACCCTGACCCTGACTCTGATTCTGACGCTAACCCTGACCCTAACCCTGACCCTAACCCTGACCCTGACCCTAACCCAGACGCTAACCCTAACCCTGACCCTGACTCTGACCCTCCGCGAGAGACGAGACAGGCGGTGAAACAAAGAGACATTGAAGATCCACCTGGTCTAATGAGCCACAGGCTCTAACCCAATATCCCTTGGGTGCTTTAATGCAGATACAGCCCAAAATGAGCTTATTGTCCATCAAATGGATGTTAGGACGGCTTGTTGATATGTTGACATGGTGACATGGTGACATGTTGACATGTTGTGACATGGTGACATGGTGACATGTTGTGACATGGTGACATGGTGACATGGTGACATGTTGACATGTTGACATGTTGACATGGTGACATGTTGACATGGTGACATGGTGACATGTTGACATGTTGACATGTTGACATGTTGACATGGTGACATGGTGACATGGTGACATGTTGACATGTTGACATGTTGACATGTTGACATGGTGACATGGTGACATGTTGACATGTTGTGACATGTTGACATGGTGACATGGTGACATGGTGACATGTTGACATGTTGACATGTTGACATGTTGACATGTTGACATGGTGACATGTTGACATGGTGACATGGTGACATGTTGACATGTTGACATGTTGACATGGTGACATGGTGACATGTTGACATGTTGTGACATGTTGACATGGTGACATGTTGACATGTTGTGACATGTTGACATGGTGACATGTTGACATGTTGACATGGTGACATGGTGACATGGTGACATGTTGACATGTTGACATGTTGACATGTTGACATGTTGTGACATGTTGACATGTTGACATGGTGACATGTTGACATGGTGACATGTTGACATGTTGACATGTTGACATGTTGACATGGTGACATGGTGACATGGTGACATGTTGACATGGTGACATGGTGACATGTTGACATGTTGACATGTTGACATGGTGACATGTTGACATGGTGACATGGTGACATGGTGACATGTTGACATGTTGACATGTTGACATGGTGACATGTTGACATGGTGACATGGTGACATGTTGACATGGTGACATGTTGACATGGTGACATGGTGACATGTTGACATGTTGACATGGTGACATGTTGACATGGTGACATGTTGACATGTTGACATGTTGACATGGTGACATGTTGACAGGGTGACATGTTGACATGTTGACATGTTGACATGTTGACATGTTGACATGGTGACATGGTGACATGTTGACATGGTGACATGGTGACATGTTGACATGTTGACATGTTGACATGTTGACATGTTGACATGGTGACATGTTGACATGTTGACATGTTGACATGGTGACATGTTGACATGTTGACATGTTGACAGGGTGACATGTTGACATGTTGACATGTTGACATGTTGACAGGGTGACATGTTGACAGGGTGACATGTTGACATGTTGACATGTTGACATGTTGACATGGTGACATGTTGACATGGTGACATGGTGACATGTTGACATGGTGACATGGTGACATGTTGACATGGTGACATGTTGACATGTTGACATGGTGACATGTTGACATGTTGACATGTTGACATGGTGACATGTTGACATGTTGACATGGTGACATGTTGACATGTTGACATGTTGACATGTTGACAGGGTGACATGTTGACATGTTGACATGTTGACAGGGTGACATGTTGACAGGGTGACATGTTGACATGTTGACATGTTGACATGGTGACATGTTGACATGGTGACATGTTGACATAGTGACATGTTGACATGTTGACATGTTGACATGTTGACATGTTGACAGGGTGACATGTTGACAGGGTGACATGTTGACATGTTGACATGTTGACATGTTGACATGGTGACATGGTGACATGTTGACATGGTGACATGTTGACATAGTGACATGTTGACATGTTGTGACATGTTGTGACATGTTGTGACATGTTGACATGGTGACATGTTGACATGGTGACATGTTGACATGTTGACATGTTGACATGTTGTGACATGTTGTGACATGTTGACATGGTGACATGGTGACATGTTGACATGGTGACATGGTGACATGTTGACATGGTGACATGGTGACATGTTGACATGTTGACATGTTGACATGTTGACATGGTGACATGTTGACATGTTGACAGGGTGACATGTTGACATGTTGACAGGGTGACATGTTGACATGTTGACATGTTGACATGTTGACATGGTGACATGTTGACATGTTGACATGTTGACATGTTGACATGTTGACAGGGTGACATGTTGACATGTTGACATGTTGACATGGTGACATGTTGACATGTTGTGACATGTTGACATGGTGACATGTTGACATGTTGACATGTTGACATGTTGACATGTTGACATGGTGACATGTTGACATGTTGACATGTTGACATGTTGACATGTTGACAGGGTGACATGTTGACATGTTGACATGTTGACATGGTGACATGTTGACATGTTGTGACATGTTGACATGGTGACATGGTGACATGTTGACATGGTGACATGTTGACATGTTGACATGTTGACATGTTGACATGGTGACATGTTGACATGTTGACATGTTGACATGTTGACATGTTGACAGGGTGACATGTTGACATGTTGACATGTTGACATGGTGACATGTTGACATGTTGTGACATGTTGACATGGTGACATGTTGACATGTTGACATGGTGACATGTTGACATGTTGACATGTTGACATGGTGACATGTTGACATGTTGACATGTTGACATGTTGACATGTTGACAGGGTGACATGTTGACATGTTGACATGTTGACATGGTGACATGTTGACATGTTGTGACATGTTGACATGGTGACATGTTGACATGGTGACATGGTGACATGTTGACATGGTGACATGTTGACATGTTGACATGGTGACATGTTGACATGTTGACATGTTGACATGTTGACATGTTGACAGGGTGACATGGTGACATGTTGTGACATGTTGACATGTTGACAGGGTGACATGTTGACATGTTGTGACATGTTGACATGGTGACATGTTGACATGGTGACATGGTGACATGTTGACATGGTGACATGTTGACATGGTGACATGTTGACATGTTGACATGGTGACATGTTGACATGTTGACATGTTGACATGTTGACATGTTGACAGGGTGACATGGTGACATGTTGTGACATGTTGACATGTTGACACGGTGACACGTTGACACGTTGACACGTTGACACGGTGACACGGTGACACGGTGACACGGTGACACGTTGACATGGTGACATGTTGACATGGTGACATGGTGACATGTTGTGACATGTTGACATGTTGACATGTTGACATGTTGACATGTTGACATGGTGACAGGGTGACATGGTGACATGGTGACATGTTGTGACATGTTGACATGTTGACATGTTGACATGTTGACATGGTGACATGTTGACATGGTGACATGTTGACATGTTGACATGGTGACATGTTGACATGGTGACATGTTGTGACATGTCACCATGGTGACATGTTGACATGTTGACATGGAGGCGCACATTTATTTATTTTAGAAAAGGGAAATAGCCAGAATGTAGAGGCACGATTTTTAGAGGTGTGAACATTTTTGTGACTTTTCGTCAATGTCACTGGGTGAAAAATAGGGGGCGTGTCCCGAGAAGAAGAAGAAGAAGAAGAAGAAGAAGAAGAAGAAGAAGAAGAAGAAGAAGAAGAAGAAGAAGAAGAAGAAGAAGAAGAAGAAGAAGAAGAAGAAGAAGAAGAAGAAGAAGAAGAAGAAGAAGAAGAAGAAGAAGAAGAAGAAGAAGAATTTTTGCATAACATGCTTATATGCACGGAACATGCAAGAGATGGAACGTATTTGTGAGGTACTTATGGCAAATGAGTGCTTTATATGGGGATGACGACCGCCAATGTAAAGTGCTCGTTTAGTGCGAACTTTTGCAAAGGGCTTCGTCCGTTTACAACGGTAATGTTCCATTTTCCTACAACTAATTAGTCTGCACGGGGCGTGCGTGAGTGAAGGAGTGTGTTAGTGAGTGTTTGGAAGTGGGCGAGCGCTCGTGGCACTACGTGCGCACTTTGGCAGCCGTGCTTCGCACGGTCTTACGGGACTAATAGGCCTCTCGCAGCTTGTGGCGCTTGGGCCTAATAATAATAAATGATATATTTATACATGTTTATGTCTTTTACTTGTGTTGATGAAATGAATAAAGCTGATTTAAACTTAAGGTTCATTTCTCTCTCACTTACTTGAGTCACAGCTTTTTACTTCCGCATTATTATTGAATAAAAACGTTCCTTTGACATTTTCACGTTTGTTTTATTTATGACGTTTATGACGCTTCGCTTTTCTCCCGCGTGTCCCTCTGCAGCCGCCGTACTGTCGTCATGGTGCTGGAGAAGAAAGGTTCCGGTGAGTTTGAGCTGAACCTTCACGAACGAACCAAAACCCGCATTAAAGCCGCATTAAACCCGCATTAAACCCGCATTAAACCCGCATTAAAACCCGCATTAAACCCGCGCAAACACG
>NW_027315857.1:28774591-28882091 GCF_026437365.1 Eucyclogobius newberryi | reverse complement strand
AGACCAGAGACCTGAGACCAGGGACCAGGGACCTGAGACCAGAGACCAGGGACCAGGACCAAATACCAGGACCAGAGACCAGGACCAGAGACCAGGACCAAATACCAGGACCAGAGACCAGGACCAGAGACCAGGACCAGAGACCAGGACCAGAGACCAGGACCAAATACCAGGTCAGGACCAGGACCAGAGACCAGGACCAGAGACCAGGACCAAAGACCAGGACCAGAGACCAGAGACCTGAGACCAGGGACCAGGGACCTGAGACCAGAGACCAGAGACCTGAGACCAGGGACCAGGGACCTGAGACCAGAGACCAGAGACCTGAGACCAGGACCAGAGACCAGGACCAGAGACCAGGACCAGAGACCAGGACCAGAGACCAGGACCAGAGACCAGGACCAGAGACCAGGACCAGAGACCAGGACCAAATACCAGGTCAGGACCAGAGACCAGGACCAGAGACCAGGACCAGAGACCAGGACCAAATACCAGGTCAGGACCAGAGACCAGGACCAGAGACCAGGACCAGAGACCAGAGACCAGGACCAGAGACCAGGACCAGAGACCAGGACCAGAGACCAGGACCAAATACCAGGACCAGAGACCAGGACCAGAGACCAGAGACCAGAGACCAGAGACCAGGACCAAAGACCAGGACCAGAGACCAGGACCAGAGACCAGGACCAGGACCAGAGACCAGGACCAGAGACCAGAGACCAGGACCAAAGACCAGGACCAGGACCAGAGACCTGAGACCAGAGACCAGAGACCAGAGACCAAGGACCAGAGACCAGGACCAGAGACCAGGACCAGGACCAGAGACCTGAGACCAGAGACCAGAGACCAGGACCAGAGACCTGAGACCAGGACCAGAGACCAGGACCAGAGACCAGGACCAGAGACCAGAGACCAGAGACCAGAGACCAGGACCAAAGACCAGGACCAGAGACCAGGACCAGAGACCAGGACCAGGACCAGAGACCAGGACCAAAGACCAGGACCAGAGACCAGGACCAGAGACCAGAGACCAGAGACCAGAGACCAGAGACCTGAGACCTGAGACCTGAGACCAGGACCAGAGACCAGGACCAAATACCAGGACCAGAGACCAGGACCAGAGACCAGGACCAGAGACCAGGACCAGAGACCAGAGACCAGAGACCAGGACCAGAGACCAGAGACCAGAGACCAGGACCAAAGACCAGGACCAGAGACCAGGACCAGAGACCAGGACCAGAGACCAGAGACCAGAGACCAGAGACCAGGACCAAAGACCAGGACCAGAGACCAGGACCAGAGACCAGGACCAGGACCAGAGACCAGGACCAGAGACCAGGACCAAAGACCAGGACCAGAGACCAGGACCAGAGACCAGGACCAGAGACCAGGACCAAAGACCAGGACCAGGACCAGAGACCAGGACCAAAGACCAGGACCAGGACCAGAGACCAGGACCAGAGACCAGAGACCAGGACCAGAGACCAGGACCAAAGACCAGGACCAGGACCAGGGACCAGAGACCAGAGACCAGAGACCAGGACCAGAGACCAGGACCAAAGACCAGGACCAGAGACCAGAGACCAGGACCAGAGACCAGAGACCAGAGACCAGAGGCCAGAGACCAGGACCAGAGACCAGGACCAGAGACCAGGACCAGAGACCAGAGACCAGGACCAGAGACCAGAGACCAGGACCAGAGACCAGAGACCAGGACCAGAGACCAGGACCAGAGACCAGAGACCAGAGACCAGGACCAGAGACCAGGACCAGAGACCAGGACCAGAGACCAGGACCAGAGACCAGGACCAGAGACCAGAGACCAGAGACCAGGACCAGAGACCAGAGACCAGAGACCAGAGACCAGGACCAGAGACCAGGACCAGAGACCAGGACCAGAGACCAGAGACCAGGACCAGAGACCAGAGACCAGGACCAGAGACCAGGACCAAAGACCAGGACCAGGACCAGAGACCAGAGACCAGAGACCAGGACCAGAGACCTGAGACCAGGACCATAGACCAGGACCAGGACCAGAGACCAGGACCAGAGACCAGGACCAGAGACCAGAGACCAGGACCAGAGACCAGAGACCAGAGACCAGAGACCTGAGACCTGAGACCAGGACCAGAGACCAGGACCAGAGACCAGGACCAGAGACCAGGACCAAATACCAGGACCAGAGACCAGGACCAGAGACCAGAGACCAGAGACCAGGACCAGAGACCAGGACCAAATACCAGGACCAGAGACCAGGACCAAATACCAGGACCAGAGACCAGGACCAGAGACCAGAGACCAGGACCAGAGACCAGAGACCAGAGACCAGGACCAGAGACCAGGACCAGAGACCAGGACCAGAGACCAGGACCACATACCAGGACCAGAGACCAGAGACCAGAGACCAGGACCAGAGACCAGGACCAGAGACCAGAGACCAGAGACCAGAGACCAGGACCAGAGACCAGGACCAGAGACCAGAGACCAGAGACCAGAGACCAGGACCAGAGACCAGAGACCAGGACCAGAGACCAGAGACCAGGACCAGAGACCAGAGACCAGGACCAGAGACCAGGACCAGAGACCAGAGACCAGGGACCAGAGACCAGAGACCAGGACCAGAGACCAGGACCAGAGACCAGAGACCAGGACCAGAGACCAGAGACCAGGACCAGAGACCAGGACAGAGACCAGGACCAGAGACCAGAGACCAGAGACCAGAGACCAGGACCAGAGACCAGGACCAGAGACCAGAGACCAGAGACCAGAGACCAGGACCAGAGACCAGGACCAGAGACCAGGACCAGAGACCAGAGACCAGGACCAGAGACCAGAGACCAGGACCAGAGACCAGGACCAGAGACCAGGACCAGAGACCAGAGACCAGAGACCAGAGACCAGAGACCAGGACCAGAGACCAGGACCAGAGACCAGGACCAGAGACCAGAGACCAGGACCAGAGACCAGAGACCAGAGACCAGGACCAGAGACCAGGACCAAAGACCAGGACCAGGACCAGAGACCAGGACCAGAGACCAGGACCAGAGACCAGGACCAAAGACCAGGACCAGAGACCAGAGACCAGGACCAGAGACCAGGACCAAAGACCAGGACCAGAGACCAGGACCAAAGACCAGGACCAGGACCAGAGACCAGGACCAGAGACCAGGACCAGAGACCAGGACCAAAGACCAGGACCAGGACCAGAGACCAGGACCAGAGACCAGGACCAGAGACCAGGACCAGGACCAGAGACCAGGACCAGAGACCAGGACCAGAGACCAGAGACCAGAGACCAGGACCAGAGACCAGGACCAGAGACCAGAGACCAGAGACCAGGACCAGAGACCAGGACCAGAGACCAGGACCAGAGACCAGAGACCAGAGACCAGAGACCAGGACCAGAGACCAGGACCAGAGACCAGGACCAGAGACCAGAGACCAGGACCAGAGACCAGGACCAGAGACCAGGACCAGAGACCAGAGACCAGGACCAGAGACCAGAGACCAGAGACCAGAGACCAGAGACCAGGACCAGAGACCAGAGACCAGGACCAGAGACCAGGACCAGAGACCAGGACCAGAGACCAGAGACCAGAGACCAGGACCAGAGACCAGGACCAGAGACCAGAGACCAGGACCAGAGACCAGAGACCAGAGACCAGGACCAGAGACCAGGACAAGAGACCAGGACAGAGACCAGGACCAGAGACCAGGACCAAAGACCAGAGACCAGGACCAGAGACCAGGACCAAAGACCAGGACCATAGACCAGAGACCAGGACCAGAGACCAGAGACCAGGACAGAGACCAGAGACCAGGACAGAGACCAGAGACCAGGACAGAGACCAGGACAGAGACCAGAGACCAGGACCAGAGACCAGGACCAGAGACCAGGACAGAGACCAGAGACCAGGACCAGAGACCAGAGACCAGAGACCAGAGACCAGAAACCAGAGACCAGGACCAGAGACCAGGACAGAGACCAGAGACCAGGACCAGAGACCAGGACCAGAGACCAGGACAGAGACCAGAGACCAGGACCAGAGACCAGAGACCAGGACCAGAGACCAGAGACCAGAAACCAGAGACCAGGACCAGAGACCAGGACCAGAGACCAGGACCAGAGACCAGAGACCAGAGACCAGAGACCAGGACCAGAGACCAGAGACCAGGACCAGAGACCAGGACCAGAGACCAGGACCAGAGACCAGGACCAGAGACCAGAGACCAGGACCAGAGACCAGGACCAGAGACCAGGACCAGAGACCAGAGACCAGGACCAGAGACCAGGACCAGAGACCAGGACCAGAGACCAGGACCAGAGACCAGAGACCAGAGACCAGAGACCAGGACCAGAGACCAGAGACCAGGACCAGAGACCAGGACCAGAGACCAGAGACCAGGACCAGAGACCATGACCAGAGACCAGGACCAGAGACCAGAGACCAGAGACCAGAACCAGAGACCAGGACCAGAGACCAGAGACCAGAGACCAGGACCAGAGACCAGGACCAGAGACCAGGACCAGAGACCAGAGACCAGAGACCAGAGACCAGGACCAGAGACCAGAGACCAGGACCAGAGACCAGGACAAGAGACCAGGACAGAGACCAGGACCAGAGACCAGGACCAGAGACCAGAGACCAGGACCGAGACCAGGACCAGAGACCAGGACCAAAGACCAGAGACCAGGACCAGAGACCAGGACCAAAGACCAGGACCATAGACCAGAGACCAGGACAGAGACCAGAGACCAGGACAGAGACCAGGACAGAGACCAGGACAGAGACCAGGACCAGAGACCAGGACCAGAGACCAGGACAGAGACCAGAGACCAGGACCAAAGACCAGGACCAGAGACCAGGACCAGAGACCAGGACAGAGACCAGAGACCAGGACCAGAGACCAGGACCAGAGACCAGGACAGAGACCAGAGACCAGGACCAGAGACCAGAGACCAGAGACCAGAAACCAGAGACCAGGACCAGAGACCAGAGACCAGAAACCAGAGACCAGGACCAGAGACCAGGACCAGAGACCAGGACCAGAGACCAGAGACCAGGACCAGAGACCAGGACCAGAGACCAGAGACCAGGACCAGAGACCAGGACAGAGACCAGGACCAGAGACCAGGACAGAGACCAGGACCAGAGACCAGGACCAGAGACCAGGACCAGAGACCAGGACCAGAGACCAGAGACCAGGACCAGAGACCAGAGACCAGAGACCAGGACCAGAGACCAGAGACCAGAGACCAGGACCAGAGACCAGGACCAGAGACCAGGACCAGAGACCAGAGACCAGAGACCAGGACCAGAGACCAGAGACCAGAGACCAGAGACCAGAAACCAGAGACCAGGACCAGAGACCAGAGACCAGAAACCAGAGACCAGGACCAGAGACCAGGACCAGAGACCAGGACCAGAGACCAGAGACCAGGACCAGAGACCAGGACCAGAGACCAGAGACCAGGACCAGAGACCAGGACAGAGACCAGGACCAGAGACCAGGACAGAGACCAGGACCAGAGACCAGGACCAGAGACCAGGACCAGAGACCAGGACCAGAGACCAGAGACCAGAGACCAGGACCAGAGACCAGGACCAGAGACCAGAGACCAGGACCAGAGACCAGAGACCAGGACCAGAGACCAGGACCAGAGACCAGGACCAGAGACCAGAGACCAGGACCAGAGACCAGGACAGAGACCAGGACCAGAGACCAGGACAGAGACCAGGACCAGAGACCAGGACCAGAGACCAGGACCAGAGACCAGGACCAGAGACCAGAGACCAGAGACCAGGACCAGAGACCAGAGACCAGGACCAGAGACCAGAGACCAGAGACCAGGACCAGAGACCAGGACCAGAGACCAGAGACCAGGACCAGAGACCAGAGACCAGAGACCAGGACCAGAGACCAGGACCAGAGACCAGGACCAGAGACCAGAGACCAGGACCAGAGACCAGAGACCAGAGACCAGGACCAGAGACCAGGACCAGAGACCAGAGACCAGAGACCAGAGACCAGAGACCAGGACCAGAGACCAGGACCAGAGACCAGAGACCAGAGACCAGAGACCAGGACCAGAGACCAGAGACCAGAGACCAGAGACCAGGACCAGAGACCAGAGACCAGGACCAGAGACCAGAGACCAGGACCAGAGACCAGGACCAGAGACCAGAGACCAGGACCAGAGACCAGAGACCAGGACCAGAGACCAGGACCAGAGACCAGGACAGAGACCAGGACCAGAGACCAGAGACCAGGACCAGAGACCAGGACCAGAGACCAGGACCAGAGACCAGGACCAGAGACCAGGACCAGAGACCAGGACCAGAGACCAGGACCAGAGACCAGGACCAGAGACCAGGACCAGAGACCAGGACCAGAGACCAGGACCAGAGACCAGAGACCAGGACCAGAGACCAGGACCAGAGACCAGGACCAGAGACCAGAGACCAGGACCAGAGACCAGGACCAGAGACCAGAGACCAGGACCAGAGACCAGGACCAAAGACCAGGACCATAGACCAGAGACCAGGACCAGAGACCAGAGACCAGGACAGAGACCAGAGACCAGGACAGAGACCAGAGACCAGGACAGAGACCAGGACAGAGACCAGGACAGAGACCAGGACCAGAGACCAGGACCAGAGACCAGGACAGAGACCAGAGACCAGGACCAAAGACCAGGACCAGAGACCAGGACCAGAGACCAGGACAGAGACCAGAGACCAGGACCAGAGACCAGGACCAGAGACCAGGACAGAGACCAGAGACCAGGACCAGAGACCAGAGACCAGAGACCAGAGACCAGAAACCAGAGACCAGGACCAGAGACCAGAGACCAGAAACCAGAGACCAGGACCAGAGACCAGGACCAGAGACCAGGACCAGAGACCAGGACCAGAGACCAGGACCAGAGACCAGGACCAGAGACCAGAGACCAGGACCAGAGACCAGGACAGAGACCAGGACCAGAGACCAGGACAGAGACCAGGACCAGAGACCAGGACCAGAGACCAGGACCAGAGACCAGGACCAGAGACCAGAGACCAGGACCAGAGACCAGAGACCAGAGACCAGGACCAGAGACCAGAGACCAGAGACCAGAGACCAGAAACCAGAGACCAGGACCAGAGACCAGAGACCAGAAACCAGAGACCAGGACCAGAGACCAGGACCAGAGACCAGAGACCAGGACCAGAGACCAGGACCAGAGACCAGAGACCAGGACCAGAGACCAGGACAGAGACCAGGACCAGAGACCAGGACAGAGACCAGGACCAGAGACCAGGACCAGAGACCAGGACCAGAGACCAGAGACCAGAGACCAGGACCAGAGACCAGGACCAGAGACCAGAGACCAGGACCAGAGACCAGAGACCAGAGACCAGGACCAGAGACCAGAGACCAGAGACCAGGACCAGAGACCAGGACCAGAGACCAGAGACCAGGACCAGAGACCAGAGACCAGAGACCAGGACCAGAGACCAGGACCAGAGACCAGGACCAGAGACCAGAGACCAGGACCAGAGACCAGAGACCAGAGACCAGGACCAGAGACCAGGACCAGAGACCAGAGACCAGAGACCAGAGACCAGGACCAGAGACCAGGACCAGAGACCAGAGACCAGAGACCAGGACCAGAGACCAGAGACCAGAGACCAGAGACCAGGACCAGAGACCAGAGACCAGGACCAGAGACCAGAGACCAGGACCAGAGACCAGGACCAGAGACCAGAGACCAGGACCAGAGACCAGAGACCAGGACCAGAGACCAGGACCAGAGACCAGGACAGAGACCAGGACCAGAGACCAGAGACCAGGACCAGAGACCAGGACCAGAGACCAGGACCAGAGACCAGGACCAGAGACCAGGACCAGAGACCAGGACCAGAGACCAGGACCAGAGACCAGGACCAGAGACCAGAGACCAGGACCAGAGACCAGGACCAGAGACCAGGACCAGAGACCAGAGACCAGGACCAGAGACCAGGACCAGAGACCAGAGACCCTCTCATGTTCTCTCTCATGTTCCTCTCATGTTCCTCAGACGTTCCTCAGGTCTGACTTCTTCTCCTGCAGGTGTCTGAAGTGGACTCTGTGACCTCCCACAGCGCCTCCTGCTGGTCACGCACGCTGAGCTTGGACGTGATTGGCTCCTGCTGTTGTCACTCACAGATCCCGCCTCTGAGTGACTGAGCTGGGCTCATAAGAGTCACAAGTCCTCAGTCCAGCTTTGGAGTAAAAGTATTCAAAGATCTACTTCAGTACAAGTATAAAAAGTACTTTGAGTGAAATACATTATAAATACATGTTTTTCTGGACATTTATGTGTATTTTGTTTGTTCAGAGTTGGGACTTGAACTCAGAACCTTTTGGCCGTAGGTCACTGTAAATGTGCAGAAACTAACCCAAAAGTAAAGTGTTTTGTGAAATGAAACTTCTGTAGTTTTATCTCTGTCTGAACTCAAACTGTCATTAATGACCTTCAGAATATATATATATATTATATTTATATTATATATATAAATATAATATATATACAAAATTAAAAATAAATATATATAAAATTAAAAATGTATATATTATATATAAAATAAATATATATAATATATATATATATATAAATACATATATGTATATATATATACATTATATAAATATATATATATTATATAAGATATAAGATCATCCTTTATTGTCCCACATGGGGAAATTTCATTGTTGCAACGCAGGAAGATCCAGAGGAAAAGAACAGATCATTTATAGGAAGTCTGAAAAACACTCTCAGTAGAAGATCTTTTATAAACAAAACCTCCCATTGACAAATAAATAAATAAATAAATAAACACCATGTCATGTGATCACGACAGCACATGGATTTCACATGTTCAGGACGAACAGTGTTTGTTCTAAAGTCTGACATCAGCAGAAGGACAGTGTGTCCTGCAGGGGACAGAGTGTCCTGCAGGGGACAGAGTGTCCTGCAGGGGACAGTGTGTCCTGCAGGGGACAGAGTGTCCTGCAGGGAACAGAGTGTCCTGCAGGGGACAGAGTGTCCTGCAGGGAACAGAGTGTCCTGCAGGGAACAGAGTGTCCTGCAGGGGACAGAGTCCTGCAGGGGACAGAGTGTCCTGCAGGGGGCGACACTCATGGTCCAGCATAGATGTGAGTTTAGCCAGGACCCTTCTGTCCCCCACCTCCTGCACCGAGTCCAGAGGACAGTCCAGGACGGAGCTTTGTCCAGCTTCTTCCTCTCCCTCTGTGATGACCACACCTACAGGAGCTGATGCACCACAGAGGAGGAGAAGGCCTTCAGGAGGGGCCCTGTCAGGAGCGGCCCTGTCAGGAGCGGCCCTGTCAGGAGTGGCCCTGTCAGGAGCGGCCCTGTCAGGAGTGGCCCTGTCAGGAGCGGCCCTGTCAGGAGCGGCCCTGTCAGGAGTGGCCCTGTCACTCCAAAAGACCTGAGTCTCCTCAGGAGGTAGAGTCCACTCTGACTCTGTTCAGTCTGTGTTATGAGTCCAGTTTGTGGTTCAGATGAAACACCAGGTCCTTGTATGAGTCACTGTCTCAATGTCCCGTCCCTGGATGTTCACTGGTGAGGGGGGCGTGGCCTGTCCTTGGTCTTCCCCGCGTTGATGAGGAGGAGGTTCCACAAAGTCCTGCTCCTCTGTCCTCTGTCCTCTGTCCTCCTCATCGTCGTCTGTGATGAGTCCCATGATGGCAGAGTGGTCAGAGAACTTCTGCAGGACACAGCTGTCCATGTCTGAAGTCTGCAGTGTAGAGGGTGAAGAGAAAGGGCGCGAGGACAGTGCCCTGGGGCCCCCACACTGCAGGTCCCCCACACTGCAGGTCCCCCACACTGCAGGTCCCCCACACTGCAGGTCCCCCACACTGCAGGTCCCTGACACTGCAGGTCGTATTCCACACCAGCCGTCTCCAGTTTGTCCCTCAGGAGCCGTCTCCAGCTTGTCCCTCAGGAGCCGTCTCCAGCTTGTCCCTCAGGAGCTGATGGTGTTGAAGGCGCTGGAGAGATGAAAGAACAGGATCCTCACAGAGCTGCCAGGCTTCTCCAGGTGAGAGAGAGAGCGGTGCAGCAGGAGATGACGGCGTCCTCCACTCCGATGTCAGGACGTATACAAACTGCAGCAGGTCCATGGCTGAGCTCACGGTGGAGCGGAGGTGGTCCAGGACCAGCTCCAGTGTCTTCATCAGGACGTGAGAGACACCGGCCTGAAGCTGTTGAGGTCTTTGGGGCGCGGTGTCTTGGGCACAGGCACCAGACAGGAGGTCTTCAGACCTGTGGTACCAGACAGGAGGTCTTCAGACCTGTGGTACCAGACAGGAGGTCTTCAGACCTGTGGTACCAGCCTCAGCTTCAGGCTCATGTTGAAGACATGCTCCATAAGTCCACACAGTTCATCTGCAGGACTTAAGGAGCCTGGAGCTGATGCCTCAGGTCCTGCTCCTTCCTCACTTTAATCCTCTTCAGCTCACTCCTCACCTGTGCTGCTGTGACAGTCAGTGGTTGGCAGGGGGACTGTGTGCTGGGGGGACGGGTGAGTCCAGGGGGACTGTGTGCTGGGGGGACGGGTGAGTCCAGGGGGACTGTGTGCTGGGGGGACGGGTGAGTCCAGGGGGACTGTGTGCTGGGGGGACGGGTGAGTCCAGGCGAAGTGGGGAGCTGATGGTCCGGGGCAGAGAAGCGAAGAGGAACAGATGCAGGGCATTGTCCAGCTGTGGAAGAGGGAGCATGCAGCTGTGCAGGGGGAGGGGTCTGTGCAGGGGGAGGGGTCTGTGCAAAAGTGAGCATTTAAATCATTCACCCACTGTAGATCCCCCTCTGTCTGGGCAGGGGGGATTTTGAAGCCCGAGATGGTTTTCAGGCTCCTCCCACTCCCTGAATGTTCTTCTGCTGCAGCTGCTCCTCCTGTAGCCAGCCTCCTCCTGCCTGATCTTCCTCCTCAGCTCCTCCTTGTTCTGACCTGAAGGCTCTTCTTCTCCTTCAGCAGAGCCTTCAGGTCACGGTTCATCCAGGGCTTGTTGTTTGGAAAACACCGTCCGGGAGTGAACAATGTTCTCAAAACAGAAGTTGATGTTGATGGTGCTGATGTCCTGATGCTCTGTGATGGTGCTGATGTCCTGATGCTCTGTGATGTGCTGATGTCCTGATGCTCTGTGATGGTGCTGATGTCCTGATGCTCTGTGATGGTGCTGATGTCCTGATGCTCTGTGATGTGCTGATGTCCTGATGCTCTGTGATGGTGCTGATGTCCTGATGCTCTGTGATGGTGCTGATGTCCTGATGCTCTGTGATGGTGCTGATGTCCTGATGCTCTGTGATGTGCTGATGTCCTGATGCTCTGTGATGGTGCTGATGTCCTGATGCTCTGTGATGGTGCTGATGTCCTGATGCTCTGTGATGGTGCTGATGTCCTGATGCTCTGTGATGGTGCTGATGTCCTGATGCTCTGTGATGGTGCTGATGTCCTGATGCTCTGTGATGGTGCTGATGTCCTGATGCTCTGTGATGGTGCTGATGTCCTGATGCTCTGTGATGGTGCTGATGTCCTGATGCTCTGTGATGGTGCTGATGTCCTGATGCTCTGTGATGGTGCTGATGTCCTGATGCTCTGTGATGTGCTGATGTCCTGATGCTCTGTGATGGTGCTGATGTCCTGATGCTCTGTGATGTGCTGATGTCCTGATGCTCTGTGATGGTGCTACACCAGAGCTTCACCACAGCTTCCTCTCACTTCTGCTCTAAACTAAGTGTGGATAAAGTTTGAATAAAAACTGACCCAAAAGAGAATAAAAGGAGAAACACTGACGTAAACTAAAGTCATTTTATTGAACAGTGGAAATCAAACTGGTACAAACTGGTCCAGCCGGGCGTGGCCCAGCCGGGCGTGGCCCAGCCGGGCGTGGCCCAGCCGGGCGTGGCCCAGCCGGGCGTTGGCCGGTCTTCAGTGCTTGGAGATCTTGGGCAGCTGGTTGCCCAGGATGACACGTCGTTCCACTCCTTCTTCTGAGATCGAGGCCAAACGTACGACACCTCCACTAGAACCATCTCTCTCCATGGCCAAGGTCAGAGCTGAGGAGACAAGGAGTCAGAGCTGAGGAGACAAGGAGTCAGAGCTGAGGAGACAAGGAGTCAGAGCTGAGGAGACAAGGAGTCAGAGCCGAGGAGACAAAGAGTCAGAGCCGAGGAGACAAAGAGTCAGAGCCGAGGAGACGAGGAGTCAGAGCCGAGGAGACGAGGAGTCAGAGCCGAGGAGACGAGGAGTCAGAGCCGAGGAGACAAGGAGTCAGAGCCGAGGAGACAAGGAGTCAGAGCTGAGGAGACAAGGAGTCAGAGCCGAGGAGACAAAGAGTCAGAGCCGAGGAGACAAGGAGTCAGAGCCGAGGAGACAAAGAGTCAGAGCCGAGGAGACAAGGAGTCAGAGCCGAGGAGACAAGGAGTCAGAGCCGAGGAGACGAGGAGTCAGAGCTGAGGAGACAAGGAGTCAGAGCTGAGGAGACAAGGAGTCAGAGCTGAGGAGACAAGGAGTCAGAGCTGAGGAGACAAGGAGTCAGAGCTGAGGAGACAAGGAGTCAGAGCTGAGGAGACAAGGAGTCAGAGCTGAGGAGACAAGGAGTCAGAGCCGAGGAGACAAAGAGTCAGAGCCGAGGAGACAAGGAGTCAGAGCCGAGGAGACAAAGAGTCAGAGCCGAGGAGACGAGGAGTCAGAGCCGAGGAGACGAGGAGTCAGAGCTGAGGAGACAAGGAGTCAGAGCTGAGGAGACAAGGAGTCAGAGCTGAGGAGACAAAGAGTCAGAGCCGAGGAGACAAGGAGTCAGAGCTGAGGAGACAAAGAGTCAGGAGCTGAGGAGACAAGGAGTCAGAGCTGAGGAGACAAAGAGTCAGAGCTGAGGAGACAAGGAGTCAGAGCGGAGGAGACAAGGAGTCAGGAGCTGAGGAGACAAGGAGTCAGAGCTGAGGAGACAAGGAGTCAGAGCTGAGGAGACAAGGAGTCAGAGCTGAGGAGACAAGGAGTCAGAGCTGAGGAGACAAGGAGTCAGAGCTGAGGAGACAAGGAGTCAGAGCTGAGGAGACAAAGAGTCAGAGCCGAGGAGACAAGGAGTCAGAGCCGAGGAGACAAAGAGTCAGAGCCGAGGAGACAAGGAGTCAGAGCCGAGGAGACAAAGAGTCAGAGCCGAGGAGACAAGGAGTCAGAGCTGAGGAGACGAGGAGTCAGAGCTGAGGAGACAAGGAGTCAGAGCTGAGGAGACAAGGAGTCAGAGCCGAGGAGACAAGGAGTCAGAGCCGAGGAGATAGAACACAAAACCCTAGAGCCAAAGCGCCCAGCCGTGATTTAAAAGTGCAGTCGCCAAGTGCAGTCGCCGTGCGCGGTCGCCGTGCGCGGCCGCCGTGCGCGGTCACCGCCGTGCGCGGTCGCCGTGCTGTACCTGCTGTCGTCAGCTCCAGACACTGCTCTTTGCTCATGGAGGGTTTGTAGTTTGAATCCATGAAGCCGTAGATGTAGGTGCTGCCGCTGCCTCCCACTGACACGGGCTGACGCACCAACATCCCCCCGATGGGCACGCAGTACACCTGAGGCACAACACAGTCACATGCCACGCCCTGCCACGCCCTCACACCACTGGCAGCTCCCGCCTCACCTGTCCTCCTTTGCGTCGGTCCCACCCTGCCACCAGGATCCCTGCAGTCAGCTCCTCCCTGTATCTGTAACACGAGGCTTTGAAGAGGTGAGCGGCCGTCTCCACCAGGGGGCGCTCATCCAGCTCAATGCTGAACACAAACAAGGACATGGAAGAAACAAGGACGACAGCAAAAGGGTCAAAACTGCTAAAAAAGTACTTTTTACTCCTGAAGTCATCTGAGTCACATAAAGATGTAATTCCACTGTATGTGTGAGGGGCGTGGCTACAGCTAGTGCGTGTGAGGGGCGTGGCTACAGCTAGCGTGCGTGTGAGGGGCGTGGCTACAGCTAGCGTGCGTGTGAGGGGCGTGGCTACAGCTAGCGTGCGTGAGGGGCGTGGCTACAGCTAGCGTGCGTGTGAGGGGCGTGGCTACAGCTAGCGTGCGTGTGAGGGGCGTGGCTACAGCTAGCGTGCGTGAGGGGCGTGGCTACAGCTAGCGTGCGTGAGGGGCGTGGCTACAGCTAGCGTGCGTGAGGGGCGTGGCTACAGCTAGCGTGCGTGAGGGGCGTGGCTAAAGCCAGCGTGCGTGAGGGGCGTGGCTAAAGCTAGTGTGTGTGAGGGGCGTGGCTAAAGCCAGCGTGCGTGAGGGGCGTGGCTAAAGCTAGTGTGCGTGAGGGGCGTGGCTAAAGCAAGCGTGCGTGAGGGGCGTGGCTAAAGCTAGTGTGTGTGAGGGGCGTGGCTAAAGCTAGTGTGTGTGAGGGGCGTGGCTAAAGCTAGTGTGTGTGAGGGGCGTGACTAAAGCTAGTGTGTGTGAGGGGCGTGGCTAAAGCTAGTGTGTGTGAGGGGCGTGACTAAAGCTAGTGTGTGTGAGGGGCGTGGCTAAAGCTAGTGTTTGTGAGGGGCATGGCTAAAGCAAGCGTGCGTGAGGGGCGTGGCTAAAGCTAGTGTGTGTGAGGGGCGTGGCTAAAGCTAGCGTGTGTGAGGGGCGTGGCTAAAGCTAGTGTGTGTGAGGGGCGTGACTAAAGCTAGTGTGTGTGAGGGGCGTGGCTAAAGCTAGCGTGTGTGAGGGGCGTGGCTAAAGCTAGTGTGTGTGAGGGGCGTGACTAAAGCTAGCGTGTGTGAGGGGCGTGGCTAAAGCTAGTGTGTGTGAGGGGGGTGACTAAAGCTAGTGTGTGTGAGGGGCGTGGCTAAAGCTAGCGTGTGTGAGGGGCGTGGCTAAAGCTAGTGTGTGTGAGGGGCGTGACTAAAGCTAGTGTGTGTGAGGGGCGTGGCTAAAGCTAGCGTGTGTGAGGGGCGTGGCTAAAGCTAGCGTGTGTGAGGGGCGTGGCTAAAGCTAGTGTGTGTGAGGGGCGTGGCGTTTGAACCTCTGTCTTTGGATCATGTCAGACGCTTTATGACCTGGAAATATCAGGTTGTGGCTCTTGACAAAGCGAGTGCCATAAACAGGAAACAGCTGTTGCTAACGTGCTTTGCTAGCTTTGTGTTGCTAACGTGCTTTGCTAGCTTTGTGTTGCTAAGGCTCCACAGTCGTTAGCATCAGTGGAAACACGGCGCTTTAGCAAGAGATCAAGTCAGGGTTTGGGTGATTCTGGTCAAAGTGACAAAAGATTTATGTCTGAAACGTGAACATTTGTCTCCTTCTTAGTCCCTTAGATCCTGTGGTGAGTGTTTACCTGTGGAAGCCGAGCTGATAGGCCACGACGTCAGCGATGGCCTGAGTGTCCGCCGCAGAACCGGACCTGGACCAGAGACACCGTTAACTGGACCAGAGACACCGTTAAGACCCCCAGAACTGGACCAGAGACACCGTTAAGACCCCCAGAACTGGACCAGAGACACCGTTAAGACCCCCAGAACTGGACCAGAGACACCGTTAAGACCCCAGAACTGGACCAGAGACACCGTTAAGACCCCCAGAACTGACCAGAGACACCGTTAAGACCCCAGAACTGGACCAGAGACACCGTTAAGACCCCCAGAACTGGACCAGAGACACCGTTAAGACCCCCAGAACTGGACCAGAGACACCGTTAAGACCCCCAGAACTGGACCAGAGACACCGTTAAGACCCCAGAACTGGACCAGAGACACCGTTAAGACCCCAGAACTGGACCAGAGACACTGTTAAGACCCCAACTTCAGGTTCCAGTGGGTTCTTCTAGAACGTTGGACAGTTCTACGAGAGACAAACCTGCAGCAGAAGATCCGGTCGTGGATCGGGGTCAATTTGTCCGTCACTCTGTTGGCGATGTAAGCTCTGAAAACACACAAACGTACGCTCTGAAACTCTCTCCGGCCCCACACACACACACACACACACACACACACACACACACACACACACACACACACACACACACACACACACACACACACACACACACACACACACACACACACACACACACACACACACACACACACACACACACACACACACACACACACACACACACACACACACACACACACACACACACACCCTGGGCCTGGGCCCCACACACTCCCTGGGCCTGGGCCCCACACACTCCCTGGGCCTGGGCCCCACACACTCCCTGGGCCTGGGCCCCACACACTCCCTGGGCCTGGGCCCCACACACTCCCTGGGCCCCGGGCCCTGGTCCCTTACCCTGTGGTGGTCCTGGAGTCGGCTCCGATCACGACTCCTCCGTCGTACTCCACGGCCATGATGGTCGTCTGAAACACACTTTCACTTCAGCTTTGACTGTACAAGACTTGACTGGACTAAAACTATCCACATTATAAACTGGTCTGTATTATCTCCATTCATCTTATTTTGAACTCTACATTCAACAACAATTACATCAACATTTTAGTGCATTTAATGTTCGTTTTGTTTAAATATAAAAAAGACTAAGCATAGAATTTCAGACAGAAGAATTCTAAAATGTGAAATGATTGAGAAAACATTTATTCATTTGTGAGGCGTTTTATTATATTTATCTAGATTAGATTATCTCTAAATCACTGTCACAAAAAAGTGCATATTTATAGTCAAGGATCGAGGCGTTCATCAGGTGAAGTGTTTTATTACACATTATATCATGTTTTATTAGTATTTAAACAAAGGTTATTTTCTCAGTTTGTCTGAGCCGTTCATCAGTGTTATTCTGTGGTTAGCCGTTAGCCTCCGTTAGCCGCAGAAACGCTGTCTCATTCAGCCGCAGTTTTAGTCTTTTTTTCCCCGTTCAAACCGGGCCACACGGAGCCGGTTCTAGTCCCGCAGACGTGGACTCACCCCGGTGCTGACTTCTGTGCGGGTCCAGTCCGGAACCAGGTCGTTTTGAGCAGAAATGTTCTGTCTAAAGCTCGGCATCATGTACGCTGCAGCCGCCATCTTGGCTCAGTCTGAACAGTGACGCAGAGCGCGCGCCTGTTCTTAAAGTCTGTAAACATAAAGCATCAGAGTTAAACTAACACAGCGGTCACGTTATAGTCATTAATTACATTACTTTATAACACATTTTTACACGTAAACCTTCCTTAAATTGTAGATGCAAAATAATGTAAACGTCCTTGTTTTCTGCGCAGGCGCGTTTCAGACACGGTCTAAATAACGCAGTGTAAATGAGCCTCTTCAGCGGCAGACGCGGTGTTCTAAAGGTTCTTTTACACCTCAGACATAGAGAACATGCCGTGTGGCCTGATTGTTGTTGTTGTTGTTGTTGTTGATGTTGTTTTATGGCACGGTTTAGAAGCCCTGAGGCGCATGCGCTTTGAAACGTGCTTCAAAGCGCTGATCACGTGACTTAAATGGTTTGTGAAGCTTGTCACGTGACTCAGATGCATCATGACCCTTCACTGGGGGGCGTGTCCTTATGATAGATTCTATTCTATTCTATTCTATTCTATTCTATCATAAGATAAGATATTCCTTTATTGTCCCACATGGGGAAATTTCATTGTTGCAACGCAGGAAGATCCAGAGGTAGATCCAGAAGAACAGATCACTTATAGGAAGTCTGAAGAACACTTTCAGTAGAACATCTCCTATAGACAAAACCTCCCATTTTCCAACAAGGGGAAAATAATAAAGATAAATATAAATAAATACATAAATACCAGGTCATGTGATCACGACAGTAATTGCACATGAATATGTGTCACGACAGCACATAGATTGCACATGAATTTCACAGTAATTACACATATGACGGAATTGCACATGGTTAGGTCAGTATTGCGAGTGTTCAGGACGAACAGTGTTTGTTCTAAAGTGTGACAGCAGCAGGAGGACAGTGTCCTGCAGGGGACAGAGTGTCCTGCAGGGGACAGAGTGTCCTGCAGGGGGCGACACTCATGGTCCAGCATAGATGTGAGTTTAGCCAGGACCCTTCTGTCCCCCACCTCCTGCACCGAGTCCAGAGGACAGCCCAGGACGGAGCTTTGTCCAGCTTCTTCCTCTCCCTCTGTGATGACCACACCTACAGGAGCTGATGCACCACAGAGGAGGAGAAGGTCTTCACTGGTGAGGGGGGCGTGGCCTGTCCCGTCCCTGGATGTTCACTGGTGAGGGGGGCGTGGCCTGTCCCGTCCCTGGATGTTCTCTGGTGAGGGGGGCGTGGCCTGTCCCGTCCCTGGATGTTCACTGGTGAGGGGGCGTGGCCTGTCCCGTCCCTGGATGTTCTCTGGTGAGGGGGGCGTGGCCTGTCCCGTCCCTGGATGTTCTCTGGTGAGGGGGCGTGGCCTGTCCCGTCCCTGGATGTTCACTGGTGAGGGGGGCGTGGCCTGTCCCGTCCCTGGATGTTCTCTGGTGAGGGGGGCGTGGCCTGTCCCGTCCCTGGATGTTCACTGGTGAGGGGGCGTGGCCTGTCCCGTCCCTGGATGTTCACTGGTGAGGGGGCGTGGCCTGTCCCGTCCCTGGATGTTCTCTGGTGAGGGGGGCGTGGCCTGTCCCGTCCCTGGATGTTCACTGGTGAGGGGGCGTGGCCTGTCCCGTCCCTGGATGTTCACTGGTGAGGGGGCGTGGCCTGTCCCGTCCCTGGATGTTCACTGGTGAGGGGGCGTGGCCTGTCCCGTCCCTGGATGTTCACTGGTGAGGGGGCGTGGCCTGTCCCGTCCCTGGATGTTCACTGGTGAGGGGGCGTGGCCTGTCCCGTCCCTGGATGTTCACTGGTGAGGGGGGCGTGGCCTGTCCCGTCCCTGGATGTTCACTGGTGAGGGGGGCGTGGCCTGTCCCGTCCCTGGATGTTCACTGGTGAGGGGGGCGTGGCCTGTCCCGTCCCTGGATGTTCACTGGTGAGGGGGCGTGGCCTGTCCCGTCCCTGGATGTTCTCTGGTGAGGGGGCGTGGCCTGTCCCGTCCCTGGATGTTCACTGGTGAGGGGGGCGTGGCCTGTCCCGTCCCTGGATGTTCACTGGTGAGGGGGGCGTGGCCTGTCCCGTCCCTGGATGTTCACTGGTGAGGGGGGCGTGGCCTGTCCCGTCCCTGGATGTTCTCTGGTGAGGGGGGCGTGGCCTGTCCCGTCCCTGGATGTTCACTGGTGAGGGGGCGTGGCCTGTCCCGTCCCTGGATGTTCACTGGTGAGGGGGCGTGGCCTGTCCCGTCCCTGGATGTTCACTGGTGAGGGGGCGTGGCCTGTCCCGTCCCTGGATGTTCTCTGGTGAGGGGGGCGTGGCCTGTCCCGTCCCTGGATGTTCACTGGTGAGGGGGCGTGGCCTGTCCCGTCCCTGGATGTTCACTGGTGAGGGGGCGTGGCCTGTCCCGTCCCTGGATGTTCACTGGTGAGGGGGCGTGGCCTGTCCCGTCCCTGGATGTTCACTGGTGAGGGGGCGTGGCCTGTCCCGTCCCTGGATGTTCACTGGTGAGGGGGCGTGGCCTGTCCCGTCCCTGGATGTTCACTGGTGAGGGGGGCGTGGCCTGTCCCGTCCCTGGATGTTCACTGGTGAGGGGGGCGTGGCCTGTCCCGTCCCTGGATGTTCTCTGGTGAGGGGGGCGTGGCCTGTCCCGTCCCTGGATGTTCACTGGTGAGGGGGGCGTGGCCTGTCCCGTCCCTGGATGTTCACTGGTGAGGGGGCGTGGCCTGTCCCGTCCCTGGATGTTCTCTGGTGAGGGGGCGTGGCCTGTCCCGTCCCTGGATGTTCACTGGTGAGGGGGGCGTGGCCTGTCCCGTCCCTGGATGTTCACTGGTGAGGGGGGCGTGGCCTGTCCCGTCCCTGGATGTTCACTGGTGAGGGGGGCGTGGCCTGTCCCGTCCCTGGATGTTCTCTGGTGAGGGGGCGTGGCCTGTCCCGTCCCTGGATGTTCTCTGGTGAGGGGGGCGTGGCCTGTCCCGTCCCTGGATGTTCACTGGTGAGGGGGGCGTGGCCTGTCCCGTCCCTGGATGTTCACTGGTGAGGGGGCGTGGCCTGTCCCGTCCCTGGATGTTCTCTGGTGAGGGGGGCGTGGCCTGTCCCGTCCCTGGATGTTCACTGGTGAGGGGGCGTGGCCTGTCCCGTCCCTGGATGTTCTCTGGTGAGGGGGGCGTGGCCTGTCCCGTCCCTGGATGTTCACTGGTGAGGGGGCGTGGCCTGTCCCGTCCCTGGATGTTCACTGGTGAGGGGGCGTGGCCTGTCCCGTCCCTGGATGTTCTCTGGTGAGGGGGCGTGGCCTGTCCCGTCCCTGGATGTTCACTGGTGAGGGGGGCGTGGCCTGTCCCGTCCCTGGATGTTCTCTGGTGAGGGGGCGTGGCCTGTCCCGTCCCTGGATGTTCACTGGTGAGGGGGCGTGGCCTGTCCCGTCCCTGGATGTTCACTGGTGAGGGGGGCGTGGCCTGTCCCGTCCCTGGATGTTCTCTGGTGAGGGGGGCGTGGCCTGTCCCGTCCCTGGATGTTCTCTGGTGAGGGGGGCGTGGCCTGTCCCGTCCCTGGATGTTCACTGGTGAGGGGGGCGTGGCCTGTCCCGTCCCTGGATGTTCTCTGGTGAGGGGGGCGTGGCCTGTCCCGTCCCTGGATGTTCTCTGGTGAGGGGGGCGTGGCCTGTCCCGTCCCTGGATGTTCTCTGGTGAGGGGGGCGTGGGGTGGCGTCTGTGTTATAATATAATATAACACAATACAATATTGTATTGTGTTATATTATATGATCCATCCATCCATTTTCTACCACTTGTTCCCTTTTTGGGGTCGCGGGTGACTGGAGCCTATTATATTATATTATATTATATTATATTATATTATATTATATTATATTATATTATATTATATTATATTATATTATATTATATTATATTATATTATATTCTTGTAGAAACACAGTTGCATCAACAATACACACAACACAAATACTAAAGTATTTGATTGGCGACCAAAGCTCACGTGCTCATGTGCAGTACTGAAACACACCACCAGATGTCGCTCTGGACACGTGTTTGAAGCGTTCATGAAGCTTCACTTTGTCCATCACATGTGCAGGTCAAACATGTCAACACTGTAAACATGTTAAAGCCTGGACTCCCCTGGGGCAGGAACAACAACAACAACAACAACAACAACAACAACAACAACAACAACAACAACACACTCCACACCAGGCGGTGGCGCTATTGCGCCTTCTATTAGAAGAAGAAGAAGAAGAAGAAGAAGAAGAAAACGGCTCCGCGAAGAGGAAGTAAAGGTAAACACGGCTTCTGTTCCAGCCGTTTACTATAAAACCACAAAGATAACGCTTTAAACTATAGTACATGTACTTTTACAGGGTTTAAACGTCATGACTCGTGCTTAAATGCTCAGTAAATGTGCGTTATTCCCACACAAACAGCGGACAGAGAGTCACGTAGAAAAATGACCGATTTTAACCTGAATCAGTGAAAATGCCTGAAATACGTCAGTTTGCGCGCGTGTGTTCACATCTACGGGACATTCAGAGGGTCATTTTGGATTCGGCGTCGATAAAATGTGTTTGTTTGAACCGTTAACACTCAATAACTCCGTAAAGTGTTTGTGCTCTTTTCTTCTGCAGATGACGGTCCATAATCTGTACATTTTCGACCGAAATGGAAACTGTCTGTTTTATAACGAGTGGAACCGGAAGAAGCAGGCGGGGATCTCCAAAGACGAGGTTATTGTTATTGTTATTATTATTATTATTAGGCCCGAGCGCCACAAGCTGCGAGAGGCCTATTAATCTCGTAAGGCCGTGCGAAGCACGGCTGCGAAAGTGCGCACGAAATCAAGCGCAAAGCGCTCGCCCACTTCCAAACACTCACTAACGCACTCCTCCACTCACGCACGCCCCGTGCATACTAATTAGTTGTAGGAAAATGGAACATTACCGTTGTAAACGGGCGAAGCCCGTGCAAAAGTGCGCACTAAACGAGCGTTTTACATTGGGATGACGACCGCCCATATAAAGCACTCGTTTGCCCTAAGTAGCTCACAAATACGTTCCCCATCTCTTGCATGTTCCGTACATATAAGCATGTAATGCAAAAATTGAACACTATTACTGTTTAGAGGGCCAAAAACACAACAACTCAAAATTAACGAAAGTACCCGTCAGTGACCAGGGACCCACACCATGAGGTAGGAAAGCGCGAGCGCTTTCCAAAAATGTATAGTTTATGATATTTGAAAAATGGGAAACATTGTTTTCGCATCAGAATATTATTCTTTCTTCTTCTTCTTCTTCTTCTCGGGACCAACCGGAGGAGGAGAAGTCATTGGTCACTGACGGGTACTTTCGTTAATTTTGAGTGGGCTCCGCCCACTTTGTGTTTTTGGCCCTCTATACAGTAATAATGTTCAATTTTTGCATTACATGTTTATATGAACGGAACATGCAAGAGATGGGGAACGTATTTGTGAGCTACTTAGGGCAAACGAGTGCTTTATAAGGGGATGACGACCGCGAAATGTAAAGTGCTCGTTTAGTGCGCACTTTTGCACGGGCTTCGCCCGTTTACAACGGTAATGTTCCATTTTCCTACTACTAATTAGTCTGCACGGGCCGTGCGTGAGGAGGAGTGTGTTAGTGAGTGTTTGGAAGTGGGTTTCGAAGTGGGCGAGCGCTTTGCGCTCGATTTCGCGTGCACTACGTGCGCACTTTCACAGTCGGGACTAATAGGCCTCTCGCAGCTTGTGGCGCTTGGGCCTAATAAAGTGATAGTTAAAATAGTTTATTCTTTTTGATGGAATAATGCCACTGTCTTTGTAATAAAATGTGTTTTTATTAATTTTAGAGTCTGTTTCGTCCGGACAAACATGACGTTGTGTCTTCCTGTGTTTTCAGGAGTTCAAACTCATGTACGGGATGTTGTTCTCCATCAGATCGTTCGTCAGTAAAATGTCTCCTCTCGACATGTATCCTTTTAATTCATCATATATGATTTATACATATATATATATATATATATATATATATATATATATATATATATATATATATATATATATATGAGAATATGAGATTAATACTGAGAATCATCTGAATCATCTTTTTATAACATGACCAGATATTACCATTATTTCTGTTACTGTAACTACAAACTACCACTGCACGTGATCCTCATCTGTAAAGCACCTGAGAGAAGACCTGGTTTAGTCCTGTTCAAGTGATGTTCTAGACCTGTTCTAGACCTGTTCAAGTCATGTTCTAGACCTGTTCTAGACCTGTTCTAGTCCTGTTCTAGTCCTGTTCTAGACCTGTTCTAGACCTGTTCTAGACCTGTTCTAGTCCTGTTCTAGTCCTGTTCTAGTCCTGTTCTAGTCCTGTTCTAGTCCTGTTCTAGACCTGTTCTAGTCCTGTTCTAGACCTGTTCTAGTCCTGTTCTAGTCCTGTTCTAGACCTGTTCTAGACCTGTTCTAGACCTGTTCTAGTCCTGTTCTAGTCCTGTTCTAGTCCTGTTCTAGTCCTGTTCTAGACTTGTTCTAGTCCTGTTCTAGTCCTGTTCTAGTCCTGTTCTAGACCTGTTCTAGTCCTGTTCTAGACCTGTTCTAGTCCTGTTCTAGTCCTGTTCTAGACCTGTTCTAGTCATGTTCTAGACCTGTATCTAGACCTGTATCTAGACCTGTATCTAGTCCTGTTCTAGTCCTGTTCTAGTCCTGTTCTAGTCCTGTTCTAGACCTGTTCTAGTCATGTTCTAGACCTGTTCTAGACCTGTTCTAGACCTGTTCTAGACCTGTTCTAGTCATGTTCTAGACCTGTTCTAGTCCTGTTCTAGACATGTTCTAGACCTGTTCTAGTCCTGTTCTAGTCCTGTTCTAGTCCTGTTCTAGACCTGTTCTAGACCTGTTCTAGTCCTGTTCTAGTCCTGTTCTAGTCCTGTTCTAGTCCTGTTCTAGACTTGTTCTAGTCCTGTTCTAGTCCTGTTCTAGTCCTGTTCTAGACCTGTTCTAGTCCTGTTCTAGACCTGTTCTAGTCCTGTTCTAGTCCTGTTCTAGACCTGTTCTAGTCATGTTCTAGACCTGTATCTAGACCTGTATCTAGACCTGTTCTAGTCCTGTTCTAGACCTGTTCTAGTCCTGTTCTAGTCCTGTTCTAGACCTGTTCTAGTCATGTTCTAGACCTGTTCTAGACCTGTTCTAGTCCTGTTCTAGTCCTGTTCTAGACCTGTTCTAGTCCTGTTCTAGACCTGTTCTAGACCTGTTCTAGTCCTGTTCTAGACCTGTTCTAGTCATGTTCTAGTCCTGTTCTAGACCTGTTCTAGTCCTGTTCTAGACCTGTTCTAGTCCTGTTCTAGACCTGTTCTAGACCTGTTCTAGTCCTGTTCTAGTCCTGTTCTAGTCCTGTTCTAGTCCTGTTCTAGACCTGTTCTAGTCATGTTCTAGACCTGTTCTAGACCTGTTCTAGTCCTGTTCTAGACCTGTTCTAGTCATGTTCTAGACCTGTTCTAGACCTGTTCTAGTCCTGTTCTAGTCCTGTTCTAGACCTGTTCTAGACCTGTTCTAGACCTGTTCTAGTCCTGTTCTAGACCTGTTCTAGACCTGTTCTAGTCCTGTTCTAGACCTGTTCTAGTCATGTTCTAGTCCTGTTCTAGACCTGTTCTAGTCCTGTTCTAGACCTGTTCTAGTCCTGTTCTAGACCTGTTCTAGACCTGTTCTAGTCCTGTTCTAGTCCTGTTCTAGTCCTGTTCTAGACCTGTTCTAGACCTGTTCTAGTCCTGTTCTAGTCCTGTTCTAGTCATGTTCTAGACTTGTTCTAGTCCTTGACCTGGTTCTCTTCAGGAAAGACGGGTTCCTGTCCTTCCAGACCAGTAAATACAGACTTCATTTCTACGAAACGCCGAGTGGACTGAAGTTTGTCCTGAACACGGATCTGTCCGTGTCCAACGCCCGGGACACACTGCAGCACATCTACAGCAACGTGAGTGTCCAAAAAGTCCTCCAAATGTCCCCTAAATGTCCCCCACACTGCAGCACGTCTACAGCAACGTGAGTGTCCAAAAGGTCCTCCAAATGTCCCCTAAATGTCCTCCACACTGCAGCACATCTACAGCAACCTGAGTGTCCCAAAAGTCCTCCAAATGTCCCCTAAATGTCCCCCACACTGCAGCACATCTACAGCAACGTGAGTGTCCAAAAAGTCCTCCAAATGTCCCCTAAATGTCCCCCACGCGTGTTCTAAGCGTGTTCTCTGCATGCTCTAAGCGTGTTCTCAGCGTGTTCTCTGCATGCTCTAAGCGTGTTCTCTGCGTGTTCTAAGCGTGTTCTCAGCGTGTTCTCAGCGTGTTCTCTGCATGCTCTAAGCGTGTTCTCAGCGTGTTCTAAGCGTGTTCTCAGCGTGTTCTCTGCGTGTTCTCTGCGTGTTCTCAGCGTGTTCTCTGCATGCTCTAAGCGTGTTCTCAGCGTGTTCTAAGCGTGTTCTCAGCGTGTTCTCAGCGTGTTCTCAGCGTGTTCTCAGCGTGTTCTAAGCGTGTTCTCAGCGTGTTCTCAGCGTGTTCTCAGCGTGTTCTAAGCGTGTTCTCTGCATGCTCTAAGCGTGTTCTCAGCGTGTTCTAATAGTGTTCTCAGCGTGTTCTCAGCGTGTTCTCAGCGTGTTCTCAGCGTGTTCTCTGCATGCTCTAAGCGTGTTCTCAGCGTGTTCTAATAGTGTTCTCAGCGTGTTCTCAGCGTGTTCTCAGCGTGTTCTCAGCGTGTTCTCTGCATGCTCTAAGCGTGTTCTCAGCGTGTTCTCAGCGTGTTCTAAGCGTGTTCTCAGCGTGTTCTCAGCGTGTTCTAAGCGTGTTCTAAGCGTGTTCTCTGCATGCTCTAAGCGTGTTCTCAGCGTGTTCTAATAGTGTTCTCAGCGTGTTCTCAGCGTGTTCTCTGCATGCTCTAAGCGTGTTCTAAGCGTGTTCTCAGCGTGTTCTCAGCGTGTTCTAAGCGTGTTCTAAGCGTGTTCTCAGCGTGTTCTAAGCGTGTTCTCAGCGTGTTCTCTGCGTGTTCTCTCTGTTCTTGCAGCTGTACGTGGAGCACATCGTGAAGAACCCGCTCTGTTTGGGACAAACTCTGGACTCTGAACTCTTCTGCTCCAAACTAGAAGCTTTCATCAAAGCTCTGCCGTACTACAGCCCCAGAGCCGCCTAGACCACCTCTGACCTTCTGACCCTCTGTCCCTCTGCTCCTCTGACCCTCTGCTCCTCTGCTCCTCTGACCTTCTGACCCTCTGCTCCTCTGTCCCTCTGCTCCTCTGACCTTCTGACCCTCTGTCCCTCTGCTCCTCTGACCTTCTGACCCTCTGTCCCTCTGCTCCTCTGACCTTCTGACCCTCTGTCCCTCTGCTCCTCTGACCCTCTGCTCCTCTGTCCCTCTGCTCCTCTGACCTTCTGACCCTCTGACCCTCTGTCCCTCTGCTCCTCTGACCCTCTGCTCCTCTGACCCTCTGCTCCTCTGACCCTCTGCTCCTCTGTCCCTCTGCTCCTCTGACCTTCTGACCCTCTGACCCTCTGCTCCTCTGACCCTCTGCTCCTCTGACCCTCTGCTCCTCTGTCCCTCTGCTCCTCTGACCTTCTGACCCTCTGTCCCTCTGCTCCTCTGTCCCTCTGCTCCTCTGACCCTCTGCTCCTCTGTCCCTCTGCTCCTCTGACCTTCTGACCCTCTGCTCCTCTGTCCCTCTGCTCCTCTGTCCCTCTGCTCCTCTGACCCTCTGTCCCTCTGCTCCTCTGTCCCTCTGCTCCTCTGACCCTCTGCTCCTCTGACCCTCTGCTCCTCTGTCCCTCTGCTCCTCTGACCCTCTGTCCCTCTGCTCCTCTGTCCCTCTGCTCCTCTGACCCTCTGCTCCTCTGACCTTCTGCTTTTGTGTTCTGTGCTTAAGTGACTTAATGATATTTTGTGAATTGAATAAATGTAAATAATGAAACAAGAGACTTCTGAATTCTTTCAAAACAGATTTAGAAGCTGCTTTAGACCTGGTTTAGTCCTGGTTTAGACCTGGTTTAGACCTGGTTTAGTCCTTGTTTAGACCTGGTTTAGACCTGGTTCAGACCTGGTTTAGTCCTGGTTTAGACCTGGTTTAGACCTGGTTTAGACCTGGTTTAGACCTGGTTTAGACCTGGTTCAGACCTGGTTTAGTCCTGGTTTAGACCTGGTTTAGACCTGGTTTAGTCCTTGTTTAGACCTGGTTTAGACCTGGTTTAGACCTGGTTTAGTCCTGGTTTAGACCTGGTTTAGACCTGGTTTAGACCTGGTTTAGACCTGGTTTAGACCTGGTTCAGACCTGGTTTAGTCCTGGTTTAGACCTGCTTTAGTCCTGGTTTAGACCTGGTTTAGTCCTGGTTTAGTCCTGGTTTAGTCCTGGTTTAGTCCTGGTTTAGACCTGGTTTAGACCTGGTTTAGACCTGGTTTAGACCTGGTTTAGACCTGGTTTAGACCTGGTTTAGTCCTGGTTTAGTCCTGGTTTAGACCTGGTTTAGACCTGGTTTAGACCTGGTTTAGACCTGGTTTAGATCTGGTTTAGTCCTGGTTTAGATCTGGTTTAGACCTGGTTTAGACCTGTTTTAGACCTGGTTTAGTCCTGGTTTAGACCTGGTTTAGTCCTGGTTTAGACCTGGTAAAGTCCTGGTTTAGACCTGGTTTAGATCTGGTTTAGTCCTGGTTTAGACCTGGTTTAGACCTGGTTTAGACCTGGTAAAGTCCTGGTTTAGACCTGGTTTAGACCTGGTTTAGACCTGGTTTAGACCTGGTTTAGTCCTGGTTTAGACCTGGTAAAGTCCTGGTTTAGACCTGGTTTAGACCTGGTTTAGACCTGGTTTAGTCCTGGTTTAGACCTGGTTTAGATCTGGTTTAGTCCTGGTTTAGATCTGGTTTAGACCTGGTTTAGACCTGTTTTAGACCTGGTTTAGTCCTGGTTTAGACCTGGTTTAGTCCTGGTTTAGACCTGGTAAAGTCCTGGTTTAGACCTGGTTTAGATCTGGTTTAGTCCTGGTTTAGACCTGGTTTCGACCTGGTTTAGATCTGGTTTAGACCTGGTTTAGACCTGGTTTAGTCCTGGTTTAGACCTGGTTTAGTCCTGGTTTAGACCTGGTTTAGTCCTGGTTTAGACCTGGTTTAGTCCTGGTTTAGATCTGGTTTAGACCTGGTTTAGACCTGGTTTAGACCTGGTTTAGACCTGGTTTGGACCTGGTTTAGTCCTGGTTTAGACCTGGTTTAGTCCTGGTTTAGACCTGGTAAAGTCCTGGTTTAGACCTGGTTTAGATCTGGTTTAGTCCTGGTTTAGACCTGGTTTCGACCTGGTTTGGATCTGGTTTAGTCCTGGTTTAGATCTGGTTTAGACCTGGTTTAGACCTGGTTTAGACCTGGTTTAGTCCTGGTTTAGATCTGGTTTAGACCTGGTTTAGACCTGGTTTAGTCCTGGTTTAGACCTGGTAAAGTCCTGGTTTAGACCTGGTTTAGATCTGGTTTAGATCTGGTTTAGTCCTGGTTTAGATCTGGTTTAGACCTGGTTTAGATCTGGTTTAGACCTGGTTTAGACCTGGTTTAGACCTGGTTTAGTCCTGGTTTAGACCTGGTTTAGTCCTGGTTTAGACCTGGTAAAGTCCTGGTTTAGACCTGGTTTAGATCTGGTTTAGTCCTGCTTTAGTCCTGGTTTAGACCTGGTTTAGACCTGGTTTAGTCCTGCTTTAGTCCTGGTTTAGACCTGGTTTAGACCTGGTTTAGACCTGGTTTAGTCCTGGTTTAGTCCTGGTTTAGACCTGGTTTAGACCTGGTTTAGACCTGGTTTAGACCTGGTTTAGTCCTGGTTTAGTCCTGGTTTAGACCTGGTTTAGACCTGGTTTAGACCTGGTTTAGACCTGGTTTAGTCCTGGTTTAGTCCTGGTTTAGACCTGGTTTAGACCTGGTTTAGACCTGGTTTACACCTGGTTTAGTCCTGGTTTAGACCTGGTTTAGATCTGGTTTAGTCCTGGTTTAGATCTGGTTTAGACCTGGTTTAGATCTGGTTTAGACCTGGTTTAGACCTGGTTTAGACCTGGTTTAGTCCTGGTTTAGACCTGGTTTAGTCCTGGTTTAGACCTGGTAAAGTCCTGGTTTAGACCTGGTTTAGATCTGGTTTAGTCCTGGTTTAGACCTGGTTTCGACCTGGTTTAGATCTGGTTTAGACCTGGTTTAGACCTGGTTTAGTCCTGGTTTAGACCTGGTTTAGTCCTGGTTTAGACCTGGTAAAGTCCTGGTTTAGACCTGGTTTAGATCTGGTTTAGTCCTGGTTTAGATCTGGTTTAGACCTGGTTTAGATCTGGTTTAGACCTGGTTTAGACCTGGTTTAGACCTGGTTTAGTCCTGGTTTAGACCTGGTTTAGTCCTGGTTTAGACCTGGTAAAGTCCTGGTTTAGACCTGGTTTAGATCCGGTTTAGTCCTGGTTTAGACCTGGTTTCGACCTGGTTTAGATCTGGTTTAGACCTGGTTTAGACCTGGTTTAGTCCTGGTTTAGACCTGGTTTAGTCCTGGTTTAGACCTGGTAAAGTCCTGGTTTAGACCTGGTTTAGACCTGGTTTAGATCCGGTTTAGTCCTGGTTTAGTCCTGGTTTAGATCCGGTTTAGACCTGGTTTAGATCTGGTTTAGACCTGGTTTAGACCTGGTTTAGACCTGGTTTAGACCTGGTTTAGTCCTGGTTTAGACCTGGTTTAGTCCTGGTTTAGACCTGGTAAAGTCCTGGTTTAGACCTGGTTTAGATCCGGTTTAGTCCTGGTTTAGACCTGGTTTCGACCTGGTTTAGATCTGGTTTAGACCTGGTTTAGACCTGGTTTAGTCCTGGTTTAGACCTGGTTTAGTCCTGGTTTAGACCTGGTAAAGTCCTGGTTTAGACCTGGTTTAGATCTGGTTTAGATCCGGTTTAGTCCTGGTTTAGATCTGGTTTAGACCTGGTTTAGATCTGGTTTAGACCTGGTTTAGACCTGGTTTAGACCTGGTTTAGTCCTGGTTTAGACCTGGTTTAGTCCTGGTTTAGACCTGGTAAAGTCCTGGTTTAGACCTGGTTTAGACCTGGTTTAGATCTGGTTTAGTCCTGGTTTAGACCTGGTTTCGACCTGGTTTGGATCTGGTTTAGTCCTGGTTTAGATCTGGTTTAGACCTGGTTTAGACCTGGTTTAGACCTGGTTTAGTCCTGGTTTAGTCCTGGTTTAGTCCTGGTTTAGTCCTGGTTTAGACCTGGTTTAGTCCTGGTTTAGTCCTGGTTTAGTCCTGGTTTAGTCCTGGTTTAGACCTGGTTTAGTCCTGGTTTAGTCCTGGTTTAGTCCTGGTTTAGTCCTGGTTTAGACCTGGTTTAGACCTGGTTTAGACCTGGTTTAGACCTGGTTTAGACCTGGTTTAGTCCTGGTTTAGTCCTGGTTTAGACCTGGTTTAGACCTGGTTTAGACCTGGTTTAGACCTGGTTTAGTCCTGGTTTAGACCTGGTTTAGATCTGGTTTAGTCCTGGTTTAGATCTGGTTTAGACCTGGTTTAGACCTGTTTTAGACCTGGTTTAGTCCTGGTTTAGACCTGGTTTAGTCCTGGTTTAGACCTGGTAAAGTCCTGGTTTAGACCTGGTTTAGATCTGGTTTAGTCCTGGTTTAGACCTGGTTTCGACCTGGTTTAGATCTGGTTTAGACCTGGTTTAGACCTGGTTTAGTCCTGGTTTAGACCTGGTTTAGTCCTGGTTTAGACCTGGTTTAGTCCTGGTTTAGACCTGGTAAAGTCCTGGTTTAGACCTGGTTTAGATCTGGTTTAGATCTGGTTTAGTCCTGGTTTAGTCCTGGTTTAGACCTGGTTTAGTCCTGGTTTAGACCTGGTAAAGTCCTGGTTTAGACCTGGTTTAGATCTGGTTTAGTCCTGGTTTAGACCTGGTTTCGACCTGGTTTGGATCTGGTTTAGTCCTGGTTTAGATCTGGTTTAGACCTGGTTTAGACCTGGTTTAGACCTGGTTTAGTCCTGGTTTAGATCTGGTTTAGACCTGGTTTAGACCTGGTAAAGTCCTGGTTTAGACCTGGTTTAGATCTGGTTTAGATCTGGTTTAGTCCTGGTTTAGATCTGGTTTAGACCTGGTTTAGATCTGGTTTAGACCTGGTTTAGACCTGGTTTAGACCTGGTTTAGTCCTGGTTTAGACCTGGTTTAGTCCTGGTTTAGACCTGGTAAAGTCCTGGTTTAGACCTGGTTTAGATCTGGTTTAGTCCTGCTTTAGTCCTGGTTTAGACCTGGTTTAGACCTGGTTTAGTCCTGGTTTAGACCTGGTTTAGTCCTGGTTTAGTCCTGGTTTAGACCTGGTTTAGACCTGGTTTAGACCTGGTTTAGACCTGGTTTAGTCCTGGTTTAGTCCTGGTTTAGACCTGGTTTAGACCTGGTTTAGACCTGGTTTAGACCTGGTTTAGTCCTGGTTTAGACCAGGTTTAGACCTGGTTTAGACCTGGTTTAGTCCTGGTTTAGACCTGGTTTAGTCCTGGTTTAGTCCTGGTTTAGACCTGGTTTAGACCTGGTTTAGACCTGGTTTACACCTGGTTTAGTCCTGGTTTAGACCTGGTTTAGATCTGGTTTAGTCCTGGTTTAGATCTGGTTTAGACCTGGTTTAGATCTGGTTTAGACCTGGTTTAGACCTGGTTTAGACCTGGTTTAGTCCTGGTTTAGACCTGGTTTAGTCCTGGTTTAGACCTGGTAAAGTCCTGGTTTAGACCTGGTTTAGATCCGGTTTAGTCCTGGTTTAGACCTGGTTTCGACCTGGTTTAGATCTGGTTTAGACCTGGTTTAGACCTGGTTTAGTCCTGGTTTAGACCTGGTTTAGTCCTGGTTTAGACCTGGTAAAGTCCTGGTTTAGACCTGGTTTAGATCTGGTTTAGATCCGGTTTAGTCCTGGTTTAGATCTGGTTTAGACCTGGTTTAGATCTGGTTTAGACCTGGTTTAGACCTGGTTTAGACCTGGTTTAGTCCTGGTTTAGACCTGGTTTAGTCCTGGTTTAGACCTGGTAAAGTCCTGGTTTAGACCTGGTTTCGACCTGGTTTGGATCTGGTTTAGTCCTGGTTTAGATCTGGTTTAGACCTGGTTTAGACCTGGTTTAGACCTGGTTTAGACCTGGTTTAGTCCTGGTTTAGTCCTGGTTTAGACCTGGTTTAGTCCTGGTTTAGTCCTGGTTTAGTCCTGGTTTAGACCTGGTTTAGTCCTGGTTTAGTCCTGGTTTAGTCCTGGTTTAGTCCTGGTTTAGTCCTGGTTTAGACCTGGTTTAGACCTGGTTTAGACCTGGTTTAGACCTGGTTTAGTCCTGGTTTAGTCCTGGTTTAGACCTGGTTTAGACCTGGTTTAGACCTGGTTTAGACCTGGTTTAGTCCTGGTTTAGACCTGGTTTAGATCTGGTTTAGTCCTGGTTTAGATCTGGTTTAGACCTGGTTTAGACCTGTTTTAGACCTGGTTTAGTCCTGGTTTAGACCTGGTTTAGTCCTGGTTTAGACCTGGTAAAGTCCTGGTTTAGACCTGGTTTAGATCTGGTTTAGTCCTGGTTTAGACCTGGTTTCGACCTGGTTTAGATCTGGTTTAGACCTGGTTTAGACCTGGTTTAGTCCTGGTTTAGACCTGGTTTAGTCCTGGTTTAGACCTGGTTTAGTCCTGGTTTAGACCTGGTAAAGTCCTGGTTTAGACCTGGTTTAGATCTGGTTTAGATCTGGTTTAGTCCTGGTTTAGTCCTGGTTTAGACCTGGTTTAGTCCTGGTTTAGACCTGGTAAAGTCCTGGTTTAGACCTGGTTTAGATCTGGTTTAGTCCTGGTTTAGACCTGGTTTCGACCTGGTTTGGATCTGGTTTAGTCCTGGTTTAGATCTGGTTTAGACCTGGTTTAGACCTGGTTTAGACCTGGTTTAGTCCTGGTTTAGATCTGGTTTAGACCTGGTTTAGACCTGGTTTAGTCCTGGTTTAGACCTGGTAAAGTCCTGGTTTAGACCTGGTTTAGATCTGGTTTAGATCTGGTTTAGTCCTGGTTTAGATCTGGTTTAGACCTGGTTTAGATCTGGTTTAGACCTGGTTTAGACCTGGTTTAGACCTGGTTTAGTCCTGGTTTAGACCTGGTTTAGTCCTGGTTTAGACCTGGTAAAGTCCTGGTTTAGACCTGGTTTAGATCTGGTTTAGTCCTGCTTTAGTCCTGGTTTAGACCTGGTTTAGACCTGGTTTAGTCCTGCTTTAGTCCTGGTTTAGACCTGGTTTAGACCTGGTTTAGACCTGGTTTAGACCTGGTTTAGTCCTGGTTTAGTCCTGGTTTAGACCTGGTTTAGACCTGGTTTAGACCTGGTTTAGACCTGGTTTAGTCCTGGTTTAGTCCTGGTTTAGACCTGGTTTAGACCTGGTTTAGACCTGGTTTAGACCTGGTTTAGTCCTGGTTTAGTCCTGGTTTAGACCTGGTTTAGACCTGGTTTAGACCTGGTTTACACCTGGTTTAGTCCTGGTTTAGACCTGGTTTAGATCTGGTTTAGTCCTGGTTTAGATCTGGTTTAGACCTGGTTTAGATCTGGTTTAGACCTGGTTTAGACCTGGTTTAGACCTGGTTTAGTCCTGGTTTAGACCTGGTTTAGTCCTGGTTTAGACCTGGTAAAGTCCTGGTTTAGACCTGGTTTAGATCTGGTTTAGTCCTGGTTTAGACCTGGTTTCGACCTGGTTTAGATCTGGTTTAGACCTGGTTTAGACCTGGTTTAGTCCTGGTTTAGACCTGGTTTAGTCCTGGTTTAGACCTGGTAAAGTCCTGGTTTAGACCTGGTTTAGATCTGGTTTAGTCCTGGTTTAGATCTGGTTTAGACCTGGTTTAGATCTGGTTTAGACCTGGTTTAGACCTGGTTTAGACCTGGTTTAGTCCTGGTTTAGACCTGGTTTAGTCCTGGTTTAGACCTGGTAAAGTCCTGGTTTAGACCTGGTTTAGATCCGGTTTAGTCCTGGTTTAGACCTGGTTTCGACCTGGTTTAGATCTGGTTTAGACCTGGTTTAGACCTGGTTTAGTCCTGGTTTAGACCTGGTTTAGTCCTGGTTTAGACCTGGTAAAGTCCTGGTTTAGACCTGGTTTAGACCTGGTTTAGATCTGGTTTAGATCCGGTTTAGTCCTGGTTTAGATCTGGTTTAGACCTGGTTTAGATCTGGTTTAGACCTGGTTTAGACCTGGTTTAGACCTGGTTTAGACCTGGTTTAGTCCTGGTTTAGACCTGGTTTAGTCCTGGTTTAGACCTGGTAAAGTCCTGGTTTAGACCTGGTTTAGATCCGGTTTAGTCCTGGTTTAGACCTGGTTTCGACCTGGTTTAGATCTGGTTTAGACCTGGTTTAGACCTGGTTTAGTCCTGGTTTAGACCTGGTTTAGTCCTGGTTTAGACCTGGTAAAGTCCTGGTTTAGACCTGGTTTAGATCTGGTTTAGATCCGGTTTAGTCCTGGTTTAGATCTGGTTTAGACCTGGTTTAGATCTGGTTTAGACCTGGTTTAGACCTGGTTTAGACCTGGTTTAGTCCTGGTTTAGACCTGGTTTAGTCCTGGTTTAGACCTGGTAAAGTCCTGGTTTAGACCTGGTTTAGACCTGGTTTAGATCTGGTTTAGTCCTGGTTTAGACCTGGTTTCGACCTGGTTTGGATCTGGTTTAGTCCTGGTTTAGATCTGGTTTAGACCTGGTTTAGACCTGGTTTAGACCTGGTTTAGTCCTGGTTTAGTCCTGGTTTAGTCCTGGTTTAGTCCTGGTTTAGACCTGGTTTAGTCCTGGTTTAGTCCTGGTTTAGACCTGGTTTAGTCCTGGTTTAGTCCTGGTTTAGTCCTGGTTTAGTCCTGGTTTAGTCCTGGTTTAGACCTGGTTTAGACCTGGTTTAGACCTGGTTTAGACCTGGTTTAGACCTGGTTTAGTCCTGGTTTAGTCCTGGTTTAGACCTGGTTTAGACCTGGTTTAGACCTGGTTTAGACCTGGTTTAGTCCTGGTTTAGACCTGGTTTAGATCTGGTTTAGTCCTGGTTTAGATCTGGTTTAGACCTGGTTTAGACCTGTTTTAGACCTGGTTTAGTCCTGGTTTAGACCTGGTTTAGTCCTGGTTTAGACCTGGTAAAGTCCTGGTTTAGACCTGGTTTAGATCTGGTTTAGTCCTGGTTTAGACCTGGTTTCGACCTGGTTTAGATCTGGTTTAGACCTGGTTTAGACCTGGTTTAGTCCTGGTTTAGACCTGGTTTAGTCCTGGTTTAGACCTGGTTTAGTCCTGGTTTAGACCTGGTAAAGTCCTGGTTTAGACCTGGTTTAGATCTGGTTTAGATCTGGTTTAGTCCTGGTTTAGATCTGGTTTAGACCTGGTTTAGACCTGGTTTAGACCTGGTTTAGACCTGGTTTGGACCTGGTTTAGTCCTGGTTTAGACCTGGTTTAGTCCTGGTTTAGACCTGGTAAAGTCCTGGTTTAGACCTGGTTTAGACCTGGTTTAGTCCTGCTTTAGTCCTGGTTTAGACCTGGTTTAGACCTGGTTTAGTCCTGGTTTAGTCCTGCTTTAGTCCTGGTTTAGACCTGGTTTAGACCTGGTTTAGACCTGGTTTAGACCTGGTTTAGTCCTGGTTTAGTCCTGGTTTAGACCTGGTTTAGACCTGGTTTAGACCTGGTTTAGACCTGGTTTAGTCCTGGTTTAGTCCTGGTTTAGACCTGGTTTAGACCTGGTTTAGACCTGGTTTAGACCTGGTTTAGTCCTGGTTTAGTCCTGGTTTAGACCTGGTTTAGACCTGGTTTAGACCTGGTTTACACCTGGTTTAGTCCTGGTTTAGATCTGGTTTAGACCTGGTTTAGATCTGGTTTAGACCTGGTTTAGACCTGGTTTAGACCTGGTTTAGTCCTGGTTTAGACCTGGTTTAGTCCTGGTTTAGACCTGGTTTAGACCTGGTTTAGACCTGGTTTAGTCCTGGTTTAGACCTGGTTTAGTCCTGGTTTAGACCTGGTAAAGTCCTGGTTTAGACCTGGTTTAGATCCGGTTTAGTCCTGGTTTAGACCTGGTTTCGACCTGGTTTAGATCTGGTTTAGACCTGGTTTAGACCTGGTTTAGACCTGGTTTAGTCCTGGTTTAGACCTGGTTTAGTCCTGGTTTAGACCTGGTAAAGTCCTGGTTTAGACCTGGTTTAGATCCGGTTTAGTCCTGGTTTAGACCTGGTTTCGACCTGGTTTAGATCTGGTTTAGACCTGGTTTAGACCTGGTTTAGTCCTGGTTTAGACCTGGTTTAGTCCTGGTTTAGACCTGGTAAAGTCCTGGTTTAGACCTGGTTTAGATCTGGTTTAGATCCGGTTTAGTCCTGGTTTAGATCTGGTTTAGACCTGGTTTAGATCTGGTTTAGACCTGGTTTAGACCTGGTTTAGACCTGGTTTAGTCCTGGTTTAGACCTGGTTTAGTCCTGGTTTAGACCTGGTAAAGTCCTGGTTTAGACCTGGTTTAGATCTGGTTTAGTCCTGGTTTAGACCTGGTTTCGACCTGGTTTGGATCTGGTTTAGTCCTGGTTTAGATCTGGTTTAGACCTGGTTTAGACCTGGTTTCGACCTGGTTTGGATCTGGTTTAGTCCTGGTTTAGTCCTGGTTTAGATCTGGTTTAGACCTGGTTTAGTCCTGGTTTAGACCTGGTTTAGACCTGGTTTAGACCTGGTTTAGTCCTGGTTTAGACCTGGTTTAGACCTGGTTTAGACCTGGTTTAGACCTGGTTTAGACCTGGTTTAGACCTGGTTTAGACCTGGTTTAGTCCTGGTTTAGACCTGGTTTAGACCTGGTTTAGACCTGGTTTAGACCTGGTTTAGACCTGGTTTAGACCTGGTTTAGACCTGGTTTAGTCCTGGTTTAGTCCTGGTTTAGTCCTGGTTTAGTCCTGGTTTAGACCTGGTTTAGTCCTGGTTTAGACCTGGTTTAGACCTGGTTTAGACCTGGTTTAGTCCTGGTTTAGTCCTGGTTTAGACCTGGTTTAGTCCTGGTTTAGTCCTGGTTTAGACCTGGTTTAGACCTGGTTTAGTCCTGGTTTAGACCTGGTTTAGACCTGGTTTAGACCTGGTTTAGTCCTGGTTTAGACCTGGTTTAGACCTGGTTTAGACCTGGTTTAGACCTGGTTTAGTCCTGGTTTAGACCTGGTTTAGACCTGGTTTAGACCTGGTTTAGACCTGGTTTAGACCTGGTTTAGACCTGGTTTAGTCCTGGTTTAGACCTGGTTTAGACCTGGTTTCGACCTGGTTTCGACCTGGTTTAGTCCTGGTTTAGTACTGGTTTAGTCCTGGTTTAGTCCTGGTTTAGACCTGGTTTAGTCCTGGTTTAGACCTGGTTTAGACCTGGTTTAGTCCTGGTTTAGACCTGGTTTAGTCCTGGTTTAGACCTGGTAAAGTCCTGGTTTAGACCTGGTTTAGATCTGGTTTAGTCCTGGTTTAGACCTGGTTTCGACCTGGTTTGGATCTGGTTTAGTCCTGGTTTAGATCTGGTTTAGACCTGGTTTAGACCTGGTTTAGACCTGGTTTAGACCTGGTTTAGACCTGGTTTAGATCTGGTTTAGACCTGGTTTAGACCTGGTTTAGTCCTGGTTTAGATCTGGTTTAGACCTGGTTTAGTCCTGGTTTAGACCTGGTTTAGACCTGGTTTAGACCTGGTTTAGACCTGGTTTAGACCTGGTTTAGACCTGGTTTAGACCTGGTTTAGTCCTGGTTTAGACCTGGTTTAGACCTGGTTTAGACCTGGTTTAGACCTGGTTTAGACCTGGTTTAGACCTGGTTTAGACCTGGTTTAGACCTGGTTTAGACCTGGTTTAGACCTGGTTTAGTCCTGGTTTAGACCTGGTTTAGACCTGGTTTAGACCTGGTTTAGACCTGGTTTAGACCTGGTTTAGACCTGGTTTAGTCCTGGTTTAGTCCTGGTTTAGTCCTGGTTTAGTCCTGGTTTAGACCTGGTTTAGTCCTGGTTTAGACCTGGTTTAGACCTGGTTTAGACCTGGTTTAGACCTGGTTTAGTCCTGGTTTAGTCCTGGTTTAGTCCTGGTTTAGTCCTGGTTTAGACCTGGTTTAGACCTGGTTTAGACCTGGTTTAGACCTGGTTTAGACCTGGTTTAGACCTGGTTTAGTCCTGGTTTAGACCTGGTTTAGACCTGGTTTAGACCTGGTTTAGACCTGGTTTAGTCCTGGTTTAGTCCTGGTTTAGTCCTGGTTTAGTCCTGGTTTAGACCTGGTTTAGTCCTGGTTTAGACCTGGTTTAGACCTGGTTTAGACCTGGTTTAGACCTGGTTTAGTCCTGGTTTAGTCCTGGTTTAGTCCTGGTTTAGTCCTGGTTTAGACCTGGTTTAGACCTGGTTTAGACCTGGTTTAGACCTGGTTTAGACCTGGTTTAGACCTGGTTTAGTCCTGGTTTAGACCTGGTAAAGTCCTGGTTTAGACCTGGTTTAGATCTGGTTTAGATCCGGTTTAGTCCTGGTTTAGATCTGGTTTAGACCTGGTTTAGATCTGGTTTAGACCTGGTTTAGACCTGGTTTAGACCTGGTTTAGTCCTGGTTTAGACCTGGTTTAGTCCTGGTTTAGACCTGGTAAAGTCCTGGTTTAGACCTGGTTTAGATCTGGTTTAGATCCGGTTTAGTCCTGGTTTAGATCTGGTTTAGACCTGGTTTAGATCTGGTTTAGACCTGGTTTAGACCTGGTTTAGACCTGGTTTAGTCCTGGTTTAGACCTGGTTTAGTCCTGGTTTAGACCTGGTAAAGTCCTGGTTTAGACCTGGTTTAGACCTGGTTTAGATCTGGTTTAGTCCTGGTTTAGACCTGGTTTCGACCTGGTTTGGATCTGGTTTAGTCCTGGTTTAGATCTGGTTTAGACCTGGTTTAGACCTGGTTTAGACCTGGTTTAGACCTGGTTTAGTCCTGGTTTAGTCCTGGTTTAGTCCTGGTTTAGTCCTGGTTTAGACCTGGTTTAGTCCTGGTTTAGTCCTGGTTTAGTCCTGGTTTAGTCCTGGTTTAGTCCTGGTTTAGTCCTGGTTTAGTCCTGGTTTAGACCTGGTTTAGACCTGGTTTAGACCTGGTTTAGACCTGGTTTAGACCTGGTTTAGTCCTGGTTTAGTCCTGGTTTAGACCTGGTTTAGACCTGGTTTAGACCTGGTTTAGACCTGGTTTAGTCCTGGTTTAGACCTGGTTTAGATCTGGTTTAGTCCTGGTTTAGATCTGGTTTAGACCTGGTTTAGACCTGTTTTAGACCTGGTTTAGTCCTGGTTTAGACCTGGTTTAGTCCTGGTTTAGACCTGGTAAAGTCCTGGTTTAGACCTGGTTTAGATCTGGTTTAGTCCTGGTTTAGACCTGGTTTCGACCTGGTTTAGATCTGGTTTAGACCTGGTTTAGACCTGGTTTAGTCCTGGTTTAGACCTGGTTTAGTCCTGGTTTAGACCTGGTTTAGTCCTGGTTTAGACCTGGTAAAGTCCTGGTTTAGACCTGGTTTAGATCTGGTTTAGATCTGGTTTAGTCCTGGTTTAGATCTGGTTTAGACCTGGTTTAGACCTGGTTTAGACCTGGTTTAGACCTGGTTTGGACCTGGTTTAGTCCTGGTTTAGACCTGGTTTAGTCCTGGTTTAGACCTGGTAAAGTCCTGGTTTAGACCTGGTTTAGATCTGGTTTAGTCCTGGTTTAGACCTGGTTTCGACCTGGTTTGGATCTGGTTTAGTCCTGGTTTAGATCTGGTTTAGACCTGGTTTAGACCTGGTTTAGACCTGGTTTAGTCCTGGTTTAGATCTGGTTTAGACCTGGTTTAGACCTGGTTTAGTCCTGGTTTAGACCTGGTAAAGTCCTGGTTTAGACCTGGTTTAGATCTGGTTTAGATCTGGTTTAGTCCTGGTTTAGATCTGGTTTAGACCTGGTTTAGATCTGGTTTAGACCTGGTTTAGACCTGGTTTAGACCTGGTTTAGTCCTGGTTTAGACCTGGTTTAGTCCTGGTTTAGACCTGGTAAAGTCCTGGTTTAGACCTGGTTTAGACCTGGTTTAGTCCTGCTTTAGTCCTGGTTTAGACCTGGTTTAGACCTGGTTTAGTCCTGGTTTAGTCCTGCTTTAGTCCTGGTTTAGACCTGGTTTAGACCTGGTTTAGACCTGGTTTAGACCTGGTTTAGTCCTGGTTTAGTCCTGGTTTAGACCTGGTTTAGACCTGGTTTAGACCTGGTTTAGACCTGGTTTAGTCCTGGTTTAGTCCTGGTTTAGACCTGGTTTAGACCTGGTTTAGACCTGGTTTAGACCTGGTTTACACCTGGTTTAGTCCTGGTTTAGATCTGGTTTAGACCTGGTTTAGTCCTGGTTTAGACCTGGTTTAGTCCTGGTTTAGACCTGGTAAAGTCCTGGTTTAGACCTGGTTTAGATCTGGTTTAGTCCTGGTTTAGACCTGGTTTCGACCTGGTTTAGATCTGGTTTAGACCTGGTTTAGACCTGGTTTAGTCCTGGTTTAGACCTGGTTTAGTCCTGGTTTAGACCTGGTAAAGTCCTGGTTTAGACCTGGTTTAGATCTGGTTTAGTCCTGGTTTAGATCTGGTTTAGACCTGGTTTAGATCTGGTTTAGACCTGGTTTAGACCTGGTTTAGACCTGGTTTAGTCCTGGTTTAGACCTGGTTTAGTCCTGGTTTAGACCTGGTAAAGTCCTGGTTTAGACCTGGTTTAGACCTGGTTTAGATCTGGTTTAGTCCTGGTTTAGTCCTGGTTTAGACCTGGTTTCGACCTGGTTTAGATCTGGTTTAGACCTGGTTTAGACCTGGTTTAGTCCTGGTTTAGACCTGGTTTAGTCCTGGTTTAGACCTGGTAAAGTCCTGGTTTAGACCTGGTTTAGATCTGGTTTAGATCCGGTTTAGTCCTGGTTTAGATCTGGTTTAGACCTGGTTTAGATCTGGTTTAGACCTGGTTTAGACCTGGTTTAGACCTGGTTTAGTCCTGGTTTAGACCTGGTTTAGTCCTGGTTTAGACCTGGTTTAGATCTGGTTTAGTCCTGGTTTAGACCTGGTTTCGACCTGGTTTGGATCTGGTTTAGTCCTGGTTTAGATCTGGTTTAGACCTGGTTTAGACCTGGTTTAGACCTGGTTTAGACCTGGTTTAGACCTGGTTTAGTCCTGGTTTAGATCTGGTTTAGACCTGGTTTAGTCCTGGTTTAGACCTGGTTTAGACCTGGTTTAGACCTGGTTTAGACCTGGTTTAGACCTGGTTTAGTCCTGGTTTAGACCTGGTTTAGACCTGGTTTAGACCTGGTTTAGACCTGGTTTAGACCTGGTTTAGTCCTGGTTTAGACCTGGTTTAGACCTGGTTTAGACCTGGTTTAGACCTGGTTTAGACCTGGTTTAGACCTGGTTTAGACCTGGTTTAGACCTGGTTTAGACCTGGTTTAGTCCTGGTTTAGTCCTGGTTTAGTCCTGGTTTAGTCCTGGTTTAGACCTGGTTTAGTCCTGGTTTAGACCTGGTTTAGACCTGGTTTAGACCTGGTTTAGTCCTGGTTTAGTCCTGGTTTAGACCTGGTTTAGTCCTGGTTTAGTCCTGGTTTAGACCTGGTTTAGACCTGGTTTAGTCCTGGTTTAGACCTGGTTTAGACCTGGTTTAGACCTGGTTTAGTCCTGGTTTAGACCTGGTTTAGACCTGGTTTAGACCTGGTTTAGACCTGGTTTAGTCCTGGTTTAGACCTGGTTTAGACCTGGTTTAGACCTGGTTTAGACCTGGTTTAGACCTGGTTTAGACCTGGTTTAGTCCTGGTTTAGACCTGGTTTAGACCTGGTTTAGACCTGGTTTAGACCTGGTTTAGTCCTGGTTTAGTCCTGGTTTAGTCCTGGTTTAGTCCTGGTTTAGACCTGGTTTAGTCCTGGTTTAGACCTGGTTTAGACCTGGTTTAGTCCTGGTTTAGACCTGGTTTAGTCCTGGTTTAGACCTGGTAAAGTCCTGGTTTAGACCTGGTTTAGATCTGGTTTAGTCCTGGTTTAGACCTGGTTTCGACCTGGTTTGGATCTGGTTTAGTCCTGGTTTAGATCTGGTTTAGACCTGGTTTAGACCTGGTTTAGACCTGGTTTAGACCTGGTTTAGACCTGGTTTAGATCTGGTTTAGACCTGGTTTAGACCTGGTTTAGTCCTGGTTTAGATCTGGTTTAGACCTGGTTTAGTCCTGGTTTAGTCCTGGTTTAGTCCTGGTTTAGTCCTGGTTTAGACCTGGTTTAGTCCTGGTTTAGACCTGGTTTAGTCCTGGTTTAGACCTGGTTTAGACCTGGTTTAGACCTGGTTTAGACCTGGTTTAGACCTGGTTTAGTCCTGGTTTAGACCTGGTTTAGACCTGGTTTAGACCTGGTTTAGACCTGGTTTAGACCTGGTTTAGACCTGGTTTAGTCCTGGTTTAGACCTGGTTTAGACCTGGTTTAGACCTGGTTTAGACCTGGTTTAGACCTGGTTTAGTCCTGGTTTAGTCCTGGTTTAGTCCTGGTTTAGTCCTGGTTTAGACCTGGTTTAGTCCTGGTTTAGACCTGGTTTAGACCTGGTTTAGACCTGGTTTAGACCTGGTTTAGTCCTGGTTTAGTCCTGGTTTAGTCCTGGTTTAGTCCTGGTTTAGACCTGGTTTAGACCTGGTTTAGACCTGGTTTAGACCTGGTTTAGACCTGGTTTAGACCTGGTTTAGACCTGGTTTAGTCCTGGTTTAGACCTGGTTTAGACCTGGTTTAGACCTGGTTTAGACCTGGTTTAGACCTGGTTTAGACCTGGTTTAGTCCTGGTTTAGTCCTGGTTTAGACCTGGTTTAGACCTGGTTTAGACCTGGTTTAGACCTGGTTTAGTCCTGGTTTAGTCCTGGTTTAGTCCTGGTTTAGTCCTGGTTTAGACCTGGTTTAGACCTGGTTTAGACCTGGTTTAGACCTGGTTTAGACCTGGTTTAGACCTGGTTTAGACCTGGTTTAGACCTGGTTTAGACCTGGTTTAGTCCTGGTTTAGACCTGGTTTAGTCCTGGTTTAGACCTGGTTTAGACCTGGTTTAGACCTGGTTTAGACCTGGTTTAGACCTGGTTTAGACCTGGTTTAGACCTGGTTTAGACCTGGTTTAGACCTGGTTTAGACCTGGTTTAGTCCTGGTTTAGTCCTGGTCTAGACCTGGTTTAGACCTGGTTTAGACCTGGTTTAGACCTGGTTTAGACCTGGTTTAGACCTGGTTTAGACCTGGTTGGCTTGTGTAGATGATTTCCCCCAAATATGAGTTTGATCAGACAATCGCACTAGGAGGAGTTTGTTAAAGTGTGAAGCGTAAAAATGTAGTGATTTGAGTAATTTCGCGATTTTCCCATAAGCTTGTTCCTGTCATCGTGGACTCTGCCCATTCACTCATTGTTGACTATTTCTGTCATAGCAGGAGTAAGTATGCATGGGCTAGTTCACTGTACTTGCCAGGGGCGACAGTTGCACGCTGCCTTCGGCAGCGTTGCGGGAGCAATAGGCCCTCCGCCCTGCTGGGGCTCGGGCCTAATAAAGTAAAGTAAAAATAGCTGGCACAAGACTAAACACTAATGGCAAGTAAACAAAACACTTATTTACATCAGTTGTATTGCACATGGGTATGACAGTATTTGTTCTAAGGTCTGACAGCAGCAGAAGGACAGACTGAAACGTCTCCTTCACACAGCGAGGGTGGATCAGTCACTGAAGCTGCTCTTCAGAGCGGACAGAGTGTCCTGCAGGGGGCGACACTCATGGTCCAGCATAGATAAGATAAGATAAGATAAGATAATCCTTTATTGTCCCTGGCTCCGGCCCCGCCCCCCGGCCGGCGCCGTACCGCGTTTACACAAAGGAGGAACTCATGAAACTGCGGAGAACAGTCGTCTTACCCGGAGATCGTCACGTTATCCCGGCGGACATCCTGAGATTTTTATAAGAGATCTTCTACTGAGAGTGTTTTTCAAACTTCCTATAAGTTATTTGTTCTTTTCTTCTGTATCTACCTGCGTTTAGCCAGGACCCTTCTGTCCCCCACCTCCTGCACCGAGTCCAGAGGACAGTCCAGGACGGAGCTTTGTCCACAGGCGTGGCCTGTCCTTGGTCTTCCCCGCGTTGATGAGGAGGTGGTTCCACAAAGTCCTGCTCCTCTGTCCTCTGTCCTCTGTCCTCCTCATCGTCGTCTGTGATGAGTCCCATGATGGCAGAGTGGTCCGAGAACTTCTGCAGGACACAGCTGTCCATGTCTGAAGTCTGCAGTGTAGAGGGTGAAGAGAAAGGGCGCGAGGACAGTGCCCTGGGGCCCCCACACTGCAGGTCCCCCACACTGCAGGTCCCCCACACTGCAGGTCCCTCACACTGCAGGTCCCCCACACTGCAGGGCCCCCACACTGCAGGTCCCTCACACTGCAGGTCCCCCACACTGCAGGTCCCCCACACTGCAGGTCCCCCACACTGCAGGTCCCTCACACTGCAGGTCCCCCACACTGCAGGTCCCCCACACTGCAGGTCCCCCACACTGCAGGTCCCCCACACTGCAGGTCCCTCACACTGCAGGTCCCCCACACTGCAGGGCCCCCACACTGCAGGTCCCTCACACTGCAGGTCCCCCACACTGCAGGTCCCTCACACTGCAGGTCCCTCACACTGCAGGTCCCCCACACTGCAGGTCCCTCACACTGCAGGTCCCTCACACTGCAGGTCCCCCACACTGCAGGTCCCCCACACTGCAGTTCCCTCACACTGCAGGTCCCCCACACTGCAGGTCCCCCACACTGCAGGTCCCTCACACTGCAGGTCCCCCACACTGCAGGTCCCTCACACTGCAGGTCCCTCACACTGCAGGTCCCTCACACTGCAGGTCCCCCACACTGCAGGTCCCCCACACTGCAGGTCCGAGTGTCAGACACACAGTTCCGGGCTCTCACAAACTGGGGTCGGTCTGTGAGGTGGTCCAGGATCCACTCTGCAGGTCGTACTCCACACCAGCCGTCTCCAGCTTGTCCCTCAGGAGCCGTCTCCAGCTTGTCCCTCAGGAGCCGTCTCCAGCTTGTCCCTCAGGAGCCGTCTCCAGCTTGTCCCTCAGGAGCCGTCTCCAGCTTGTCCCTCAGGAGCCGTCTCCAGCTTGTCCCTCAGGAGCCGTCTCCAGCTTGTCCCTCAGGAGCCGTCTCCAGCTTGTCCCTCAGGAGCTGATGGTGTTGAAGGCGCTGGAGAGATGAAAGAACAGGATCCTCACAGAGCTGCCAGGCTTCTCCAGGTGAGAGAGAGAGCGGTGCAGCAGGAGATGACGGCGTCCTCCACTCCGATGTCAGGACGTATACAAACTGCAGCGGGTCCATGGCTGAGCTCACGGTGGAGCGGAGGTGGTCCAGGACCAGCTCCAGTGTCTTCATCAGGACGTGAGAGCCACCGGCCTGAAGCTGTTGAGGTCTTTGGGGCGCGGTGTCTTGGGCACAGGCACCAGACAGGAGGTCTTCAGACCTGTGGTACCAGACAGGAGGTCTTCAGACCTGTGGTACCAGACAGGAGGTCTTCAGACCTGTGGTACCAGACAGGAGGTCTTCAGACCTGTGGTACCAGACAGGAGGTCTTCAGACCTGTGGTACCAGACAGGAGGTCTTCAGACCTGTGGTACCAGACAGGAGGTCTTCAGACCTGTGGTACCAGACAGGAGGTCCTCAGACCTGTGGTACCAGACAGGAGGTCTTCAGACCTGTGGTACCAGCCTCAGCTTCAGGCTCATGTTGAAGACATGCTCCATAAGTCCACACAGTTCATCTGCAGGACTTAAGGAGCCTGGAGCTGATGCCTCAGGTCCTGCTCCTTCCTCACTTTAATCCTGGTTTAGTCCTGGTTTAGACCTGGTTTAGTCCTGGTTTAGTCCTGGTTTAGTCCTGGTTTAGTCCTGGTTTAGTCCTGGTTTAGTCCTGGTTTAGACCTGGTTTAGTCCTGGTTTAGTCCTGGTTTAGTCCTGGTTTAGTCCTGGTTTAGTCCTGGTTTAGTCCTGGTTTAGTCCTGGTTTAGTCCTGGTTTAGTCCTGGTTTAGTCCTGGTCAGTTTCAGAGACAGTTCTGGATCTTTAGTAAATGTGTGACAAGTGAAATCATTCTGATAATTGAGTGAGAGCGATTCTGTGACTCTGACTCGCCTCTGATTGATCATGACAGGGAGAGAGAGAGACAGAGACAGAGACAGAGACAGAGACAGAGAGAGAGACAGAGAGAGAGACAGAGACAGAGACAGAGACAGAGAGAGAGACAGAGACAGAGACAGAGACAGAGACAGAGAGAGAGAGAGAGGGACTGTCAGAGCAAATCAGAAGCTCTCGTGCAGTGAACACAGATTAAACACACTTATCCTCTCTCTCTCTCTCTCTCTCTCTCTCTCTCTCTCTCTCTCTCTCTCTCTTTGCTCTCTCTCTCTCTCTTGTCCTTCTCTTGTCACATTTGGTTGCCGTGCAGTCGCCGGGCGGACTAATTGGCTCGCGCTGCAGTTTTTCAGGGTAGGATCTGCTCTTTTATCCTTTATTTAAAGTACAATTACTTTGACGACAGAAGTACTTTTAGTAGAAGCTGCCGCAGTAAAAGCAGCAGCACTTCAGTAACAGACGTAGTAGTAAAAGTATTAGTAGTATTAGTAGTAGTAGTAGTAGTATTAGTAGTAGTAGTATTAGTAGTATTGGTAGTATTAGTAGTATTAGTAGTATTATTATTAGTAGTATTAGTAGTAATCATTAGAGTGTAGTTCCGTGACTGACCCTGAGGTGGCGCCCGTCGCCTGCAGGTGGCGCTGTGCTTCTGTGGATGCGGTTGCCATAGCGACGCGTGATGCAGGTGTCAATCGCATGTAACGTCGGGGGCGGGGCCGGCGGAGGAGGGGGCGGGTCTGGCGGCGATCACGCGCTAAAGGAGCGCCGCGCGGCTAACCAGGCTAGCGCCGCTAACAGCGCTCAGGGCAGGACGAGGGCGGAGCCAACCAGGACCAGTCTGCTGGGACACGCCCACATGAACGAGGCACCCGGGCGCCATGGCAACATGATGTACAGGTGAGCGAGGGGGCGGGGCTTAGCCGTCTATTTTAGTGTTCGACCTCAAAGCTTTTTATTTGCTACATTTAGACTTTTTAACACTTTTGAACCAAATAAAAGTTTAAATCTGTGACTGAAGCTTCAGAAAATATGAAGTATGTAATATTATAATATGTGTAATATCATATTATTTATGTAATATTAGTGTGTTGACATCAATGTGATGTCATCAGTGTGATGTCATCAGTGTGATGTTATCAGTGTGATGTTATCAGTGTGATGTCGTGTGATGTCATCAGTGTGATGTTATCAGTGTGATGTCGTGTGATGTCATCAGTGTGATGTCATTATTGTGATGTCATCAGTGTAATGTCATCAGTGTGATGTCGTGTGATGTCATCAGTGTGATGTCATCATTGTGATGTCATCAGTGTGATGTCATCAGTGTGATGTCATCAGTGTGATGTCATCAGTGTGATGTCGTGTGATGTTATCAGTGTGATGTCATCATTGTGAAGACATCAGTGTGATGTCATCAGTGTGATGTCATCAGTGTGATGTCGTGTGATGTTATCAGTGTGATGTCATCATTGTGAAGACATCAGTGTGATGTCATCAGTGTGATGTCATCATTGTGATGTCATCAGTGTGATGTCATCAGTGTGATGTCATCATTGTGAAGACATCAGTGTGATGTCATTATTGTGATGTCATCAGTGTGATGTCATTAGTGTGATGTCATCAGTGTAATGTCATCAGTGTGATGTCGTGTGATGTCATCAGTGTGATGTCATCATTGTGATGTCATCAGTGTGATGTCATCAGTGTGATGTCATCAGTGTGATGTCATCAGTGTGATGTCGTGTGATGTTATCAGTGTGATGTCATCATTGTGAAGACATCAGTGTGATGTCATCAGTGTGATGTCATCATTGTGATGTCATCAGTGTGATGTCATCAGTGTGATGTCATCATTGTGAAGACATCAGTGTGATGTCATCAGTGTGTTGTCATCAGTGTGATGTCATCATTGTGTGTGATGTCATCAGTGTGATGTCATCAGTGTGATGTCATCATTGTGTGTGATGTCATCAGTGTGATGACATCAGTGTGCGACACGTGTTTGATGCTATTGTTGTGTCATTCATGTGGCGTTAGGCTCTTGTTTAGGGTCTGGTTGCTATGGTAACAGCTGTTCCCTCTGCCTCTCGTGCTCACGTCAAACCAGGAAGTAAATCAAATCAATTTATTTTTGTAAGGCCCAAAATCACAACAACAGTTGCCTCTGAGGGCCACAGGGAGAAATGAATCAACAATGTCTGTGGTGGCGAGGGAGTCAGACAATGTCTGTGGTGGCGAGGGACGATGTCCCAGGGTCCTCTGTCCTTAGACTCTCCTTCTCGGCCAGGAAAAACTACAAAAAAACCTCTTTGGGAAAAAAGCGTAGAAACCTGGAGGAGTTCCAGTGAAGGAGAGATCCGACTCTCACAGACGGACACGAGGAGACTGGAGCTGGACCCACTCTTCAGGCAGAAGAGGGACCGACTGAGGCGAACTGGAGCCACTCTTCAGGCAGATGAGGGACCGTCCACACAGGGCAGGGACACTTCACCAGGAGAGGGGCATCTGGGTCCACAGGTCCTCAGGAGTGAGAGAAAGAAAAGAAGGCGGTGAACAGTTTGCAAGTGGAATCAAAAAATAAATATTGTTTGATAGCATAAGTAGTCAGAAGAAGAAGAGGACAGTGCTCAAGCTGTCATACTTCCCCCAGCACAGTTACTCCTAGGGCAGCGTAGCTGAAGCTGTGGGTTTATCTTTCTGTTCCTAACTACTCTGACCATAAGCGATTTCGAAGAGGAACGTTTTAAGCCTGGACTTAAATGAAGAGACTGTGTCAGCATATTTAACATGGGTCGGGAGCTGATTCCATAACACAGGAGCTTGGGAGCTAAACGCTCTACCTCCTACAGTACTTTTAGAGACTCTTGGGACCACCAGAAGGCCAGCATTCTGAGAGCGAAGAGCTCTGTTTGGATGATATGGTTCTATAGCATCTTTGAGGTAGGATGGGGCCATGTCATTTATGGCTTTGTAGGTCAAGAGTAGAATTTTGAATTTGATTCTAGACTCGACGGGGAGCCAGTGAAGAGACTCCAGCACCAGCGTAATGTGCTCTCTTCTTTTTGTTCCTGTTAGTAATCTTGCTGCTGCATTTTGAACCAGTTGAAAGCTTTTTATGGAGCTTTTAGGACACGCTGCAAGCAGGAGTTACAGTAGTCTAATCTAGTCGTTACAAATGCATGGATAAGTTTTTCGGCATCACTTTTAGGCAGGATTCTTCTGATTTTGGCTCTTGTTGCGCAAATGGAAATAGTCTGTTTTACAAGCTTGATTTATATGAGCTTTAAATGAGAGCTCCTGGTCAAATAAGACTCCAAGGTTTCTTACAGTAGAACTGGAGGCTACACTGACATTGTCCAGTGTGACTATCTGCTCAGATAGAGCGTCTCGTAGATGCTTAGGGCCAAGCACAATGACCTCGGTTTTTTCAGGGTTAAGAAGCAGGTAGTTTAGTGTCATCCAGGTTTTTATCTCCTTCACACAAGCACTAAGTCTGTCTACTTGATCGCTCTGATCAGGTTCATTGATAAATACAGCTGAGTGTCGTCTGCATAGCAGTGGAAGTTAATGTCATGTGACCTGATCATGTGACCTAATGGCAGCATATAAAGAGTAAACAGAATTGGACCGAGTACCGAACCCTGTGGCACACCGTAAATTACTTTAGAGCTTGGTGAGGAGCTCTGGTTTACATTAACAAATTGGAACCTATCAGATAGATAGGATTTAAACCAGCTGAGGGCTGTTCCTCCAACACCTACATCACATTCTAACCTCTGCAGTAGAATGTTGTGGTCAATGGTGTCAAACGCTGCGCTGAGGTCCAACAGAACCAGGATTGAGACCAGTCCATCGTCAGCGGCTAATAACAAATCATTTGTGACTTTAACTAGTGCAGTTTCAGTGATGTGGTGGGCTCTGAACCCTGCTGTGGTGGGCTCTGGACCCTGCTGTGGTGGGCTCTGGACCCTGCTGTGGTGGGCTCTGAACCCTGCTGTGGTGGGCTCTGAACCCTGCTGTGGTGGGCTCTGGACCCTGCTGTGGTGGGCTCTGGACCCTGCTGTGGTGGGCTCTGGACCCTGCTGTGGTGGGCTCTGAACCCTGCTGTGGTGGGCTCTGAACCCTGCTGTGGTGGGCTCTGAACCCTGCTGTGGTGGGCTCTGGACCCTGCTGTGGTGGGCTCTGAACCCTGCTGTGGTGGGCTCTGGACCCTGCTGTGGTGGGCTCTGGACCCTGCTGTGGTGGGCTCTGAACCCTGCTGTGGTGGGCTCTGGACCCTGCTGTGGTGGGCTCTGAACCCTGCTGTGGTGGGCTCTGGACCCTGCTGTGGTGGGCTCTGAACCCTGCTGTGGTGGGCTCTGGACCCTGCTGTGGTGGGCTCTGAACCCTGCTGTGGTGGGCTCTGGACCCTGCTGTGGTGGGCTCTGGACCCTGCTGTGGTGGGCTCTGAACCCTGCTGTGGTGGGCTCTGGACCCTGCTGTGGTGGGCTCTGAACCCTGCTGTGGTGGGCTCTGGACCCTGCTGTGGTGGGCTCTGGACCCTGCTGTGGTGGGCTCTGAACCCTGCTGTGGTGGGCTCTGAACCCTGCTGTGGTGGGCTCTGAACCCTGCTGTGGTGGGCTCTGAACCCTGCTGTGGTGGGCTCTGGACCCTGCTGTGGTGGGCTCTGAACCCTGCTGTGGTGGGCTCTGGACCCTGCTGTGGTGGGCTCTGAACCCTGCTGTGGTGGGCTCTGGACCCTGCTGTGGTGGGCTCTGGACCCTGCTGTGGTGGGCTCTGAACCCTGCTGTGGTGGGCTCTGAACCCTGCTGTGGTGGGCTCTGAACCCTGCTGTGGTGGGCTCTGAACCCTGCTGTGGTGGGCTCTGGACCCTGCTGTGGTGGGCTCTGGACCCTGCTGTGGTGGGCTCTGAACCCTGCTGTGGTGGGCTCTGAACCCTGCTGTGGTGAGCTCTGAACCCTGCTGTGGTGGGCTCTGAACCCTGCTGTGGTGGGCTCTGAACCCTGCTGTGGTGGGCTCTGAACCCTGCTGTGGTGGGCTCTGAACCCTGCTGTGGTGGGCTCTGAACCCTGCTGTGGTGGGCTCTGAACCCTGCTGTGGTGGGCTCTGAACCCTGCTGTGGTGGGCTCTGAACCCTGCTGTGGTGGGCTCTGAACCCTGCTGTGGTGGGCTCTGAACCCTGCTGTGGTGGGCTCTGAACCCTGCTGTGGTGGGCTCTGAACCCTGCTGTGGTGGGCTCTGAACCCTGCTGTGGTGGGCTCTGAACCCTGCTGTGGTGGGCTCTGAACCCTGCTGTGGTGGGCTCTGAACCCTGACTGGAAAACTTCAAATAAGTTATTGTCCTGCAGGTGGCGACAAAGCTGTTTTACTACAACGTGTTCAAGGATTTTAGAGACGAAGGGAAGATTTGAAATAGGTCTGTAGTTTACCAATAGGTCGGGATCTAGATGAGGCTTTTTCAGAAGAGGTTTAATGACTGCATGTTTGAAGGACTGTGGAACATAGCCACTTTGGAGTGAAGTATTTATTATATTAAGAATAGGGTCTATAATTAGGGGAAGAATGTCTTTGAGGAGTCTGCTTGGAATGGGGTCTAGGACACAAGTTGAGCTTTTAGAGGACATAATGGCTGAAGTTATCTCTGCTTGATCAACAGCTGTGAACCTTTCTAGGTTTACAGGTGGATTTATATGGGACGTTAGATTTACAGCTTGGGCTAGTTCAGGGCTAATAGCGGGGGTAATTTCATCTAATTTATCTCTGATTGTTTTTATTTTATTATTAAAAAATAGGAGGAAATCATCAGAGCTAAGTGTAGCTGGGAGTGAGGGCTCTACTGCACTGTGACAGTTTGTTACCATGGCTACAGCGCTGAAAAGGAATTTAGTGTTACTTTTGTTGACTTCTATTAGATTTGAATAATATCTGGTTTGGGCCTTACGCAGAGCCTGCTTATAGGACAGCAGGCAACTTTTAGAGATTCTTCTGTGTGGGAGGAGCCAAATGATCCCTCTAACTTTCTAACTCTTTGTTTATGTCAGTGCAGTTCTTGGTTGTACCAGGAGGAGGCGCTTTGACCCAATGACCTTGTTTTTTAACGGTGCAGCAGCATCAAGAGCAGACTTCAGAGAATTCATGTCAAGTCGACAAATTCATCACTTACGTGATCACATGACAGGATCACATGATGTGATCACATGACAGGATCACATGATGTGATCACATGACAGGATCACATGATGTGATCACATGACAGGATCACATGATGTGATCACATGACAGGATCACATGACGTGATCACATGACGTGATCACATGACAGGATCACATGATGTGATCACATGACGCGATCACATGACGCGATCACATGATGTGATCACATGACGCGATCACATGACATGTCACTGAATATTGGCTCATTTATTTTTTTGAATTTTGAGATAGATTTTTCATATTTAAAGATATAAAGTGTTGTAAATGAAGTAGACTGAGAAACCATCTCATTAAGGCTTGAAGTGGAAGGAATTAAGAGTCTAAAATGTTCTGTATTTTCTGGGATATTGCCCCCAGTGCGTGGTCGGATCAGACCAAAAGGTTTGATCTAGAAGCTTGCCATGTAGGAAAGACACAAAGTCCCATGAGTCATTCTCCTTGAATTCTAACCACACTCTGTAACTAATGCCTCACCGCCCAGCCTCAGATTTGCGCAAAGTTGGACATCTGTACATTTGAAGACAGACGCCTCGGACGCGTCCAACACCTGGTTCAGACCTGGTTTAGTCCTGGTTCTGACCTGGTTTAGTCCTGGTTTAGTCCTGGTTCAGACCTGGTTCTGACCTGGTTTAGTCCTGGTTTAGACCTGGTTCTGACCTGGTTTAGACTTGGTTTAGACTTGGTTTAGACCTGGTTTAGACCTGGTTCAGACCTGGTTCAGACCTGGTTCAGACTCTGTTCTTCTCTCCTCAGGAGTCTGGGTAAATCAGGGCTGCGTGTTTCCTGTCTTGGTCTTGGTGAGTACAGTTTCTCTTTTTGTGTAGTCAAATCACCAGAAACTTTCCCCAGACCCAGTCCTGGTCCTGGTCCTGGTCCTGGATTCTGTGCTTTGTTTTTCAGGGACCTGGGTGACGTTTGGCTCTCAGATCTCAGATCAGGTATTAAGTTTCACATGTTCAGTCAACAAGGACTAAACAGGTCTAAACCAGGACTAAACCAGGACTAAACCAGGACTAAACCAGGAATAAACCAGGACTAAACCAGGTCTAAACCAGGACTAAACTAGGACTAAACCAGGTCTAAACCAGGACTAAACTAGGACTAAACCAGGACTAAACCAGGACTAAACCAGGACTAAACCAGGTCTAAACCAGGTCTAAACCAGGACTAAACCAGGACTAAACCAGGACTAAACCAGGACTAAACCAGGATTAAACCAGGTCTAAACCAGGACTAAACTTGGACTAAACCAGGTCTAAACCAGGACTAAACAGGTCTAAACCAGGACTAAACGAGGACTAAACCAGGTCTAAACTTGGACTAAACCAGGATTAAACCAGGACTAAACCAGGTCTAAACCAGGTCTAAACCAGGTCTAAACCAGGACTAAACCAGGACTAAACCAGGACTAAACCAGGTCTAAACCAGGTCTAAACCAGGACTAAAGCAGGTCTAAACCAGGACTAAACCAGGACTAAACCAGGTCTAAACCAGGTCTAAACCAGGACTAAAGCAGGTCTAAACCAGGATTAAACCAGGACTAAACCAGGACTAAACCAGGTCTAAACCAGGTCTAAACCAGGACTAAACCAGGACTAAACCAGGACTAAACCAGGTCTAAACCAGGACTAAACCAGGACTAAACCTGGTCTAAACCAGGACTAAAGCAGGTCTAAACCAGGACTAAACCAGGACTAAACCAGGTCTAAACCAGGTCTAAATCAGGACTAAACCAGGACTAAGCCAGGACTAAACCAGGACTAAACCAGGACTAAACCAGGTCTAAACCAGGTCTAAACCAGGACTAAACCAGGACTAAGCCAGGTCTAAACCAGGACTAAACTAGGACTAAACCAGGTCTAAACCAGGACTAAACTAGGACTAAACCAGGACTAAACCAGGACTAAACCAGGACTAAACCAGGACTAAACCAGGACTAAACCAGGAATAAACCAGGACTAAACCAGGTCTAAACCAGGACTAAACTAGGACTAAACCAGGTCTAAACCAGGACTAAACTAGGACTAAACCAGGACTAAACCAGGACTAAACCAGGACTAAACCAGGTCTAAACCAGGTCTAAACCAGGACTAAACCAGGACTAAACCAGGACTAAACCAGGACTAAACCAGGATTAAACCAGGTCTAAACCAGGACTAAACTTGGACTAAACCAGGTCTAAACCAGGACTAAACAGGTCTAAACCAGGACTAAACGAGGACTAAACCAGGTCTAAACTTGGACTAAACCAGGATTAAACCAGGTCTAAACCAGGACTAAACAGGTATAAACCAGGACTAAGCAAGGACTAAACCAGGACTAAGCCAGGACTAAACCAGGTCTAAACCAGGTCTAAACCAGGACTAAACCAGGTCTAAACCAGGACTAAACCAGGACTAAACCAGGTCTAAACCAGGTCTAAACCAGGACTAAACCAGGACTAAACCAGGACTAAACCAGGTCTAAACCAGGTCTAAACCAGGACTAAAGCAGGTCTAAACCAGGACTAAACCAGGACTAAACCAGGTCTAAACCAGGTCTAAACCAGGACTAAAGCAGGTCTAAACCAGGATTAAACCAGGACTAAACCAGGACTAAACCAGGTCTAAACCAGGTCTAAACCAGGACTAAACCAGGACTAAACCAGGACTAAACCAGGTCTAAACCAGGACTAAACCAGGACTAAACCTGGTCTAAACCAGGACTAAAGCAGGTCTAAACCAGGACTAAACCAGGACTAAACCAGGTCTAAACCAGGTCTAAATCAGGACTAAACCAGGACTAAGCCAGGACTAAACCAGGACTAAACCAGGACTAAACCAGGTCTAAACCAGGTCTAAACCAGGACTAAACCAGGACTAAGCCAGGTCTAAACCAGGACTAAACTAGGACTAAACCAGGTCTAAACCAGGACTAAACTAGGACTAAACCAGGACTAAACCAGGACTAAACCAGGACTAAACCAGGACTAAACAGGTCTAAAACAGGACTAAACCAGGACTAAACCAGGACTAAACCAGGAATAAACCAGGACTAAACCAGGTCTAAACCAGGACTAAACTAGGACTAAACCAGGTCTAAACCAGGACTAAACTAGGACTAAACCAGGACTAAACCAGGACTAAACCAGGACTAAACCAGGTCTAAACCAGGTCTAAACCAGGACTAAACCAGGACTAAACCAGGACTAAACCAGGACTAAACCAGGATTAAACCAGGTCTAAACCAGGACTAAACTTGGACTAAACCAGGTCTAAACCAGGACTAAACAGGTCTAAACCAGGACTAAACGAGGACTAAACCAGGTCTAAACTTGGACTAAACCAGGATTAAACCAGGACTAAACCAGGACTAAACAGGTATAAACCAGGACTAAGCAAGGACTAAACCAGGACTAAGCCAGGACTAAACCAGGTCTAAACCAGGTCTAAACCAGGACTAAACCAGGTCTAAACCAGGACTAAACCAGGACTAAACCAGGTCTAAACCAGGTCTAAACCAGGACTAAACCAGGACTAAACCAGGACTAAACCAGGTCTAAACCAGGTCTAAACCAGGACTAAAGCAGGTCTAAACCAGGACTAAACCAGGACTAAACCAGGTCTAAACCAGGTCTAAACCAGGACTAAAGCAGGTCTAAACCAGGATTAAACCAGGACTAAACCAGGACTAAACCAGGTCTAAACCAGGTCTAAACCAGGACTAAACCAGGACTAAACCAGGACTAAACCAGGTCTAAACCAGGACTAAACCAGGACTAAACCTGGTCTAAACCAGGACTAAAGCAGGTCTAAACCAGGACTAAACCAGGACTAAACCAGGTCTAAACCAGGTCTAAATCAGGACTAAACCAGGACTAAGCCAGGTCTAAACCAGGACTAAACTAGGACTAAACCAGGTCTAAACCAGGACTAAACTAGGACTAAACCAGGACTAAACCAGGACTAAACCAGGACTAAACCAGGTCTAAACCAGGTCTAAACCAGGTCTAAACCAGGACTAAACCAGGACTAAACCAGGACTAAACCAGGACTAAACCAGGATTAAACCAGGTCTAAACCAGGACTAAACTTGGACTAAACCAGGTCTAAACCAGGACTAAACCAGGTCTAAACCAGGTCTAAACCAGGACTAAACAGGTCTAAACCAGGACTAAACGAGGACTAAACCAGGTCTAAACTTGGACTAAACCAGGACTAAACAGGTATAAACCAGGACTAAGCAAGGACTAAACCAGGACTAAGCCAGGACTAAACCAGGTCTAAACCAGGTCTAAACCAGGTCTAAACCAGGACTAAACCAGGTCTAAACCAGGACTAAACCAGGACTAAACCAGGTCTAAACCAGGTCTAAACCAGGACTAAACCAGGACTAAACCAGGACTAAACCAGGTCTAAACCAGGTCTAAACCAGGACTAAAGCAGGTCTAAACCAGGACTAAACCAGGACTAAACCAGGTCTAAACCAGGTCTAAACCAGGACTAAAGCAGGTCTAAACCAGGATTAAACCAGGACTAAACCAGGACTAAACCAGGTCTAAACCAGGTCTAAACCAGGACTAAACCCGGACTAAACCAGGACTAAACCAGATCTAAACCAGGACTAAACCAGGACTAAACCTGGTCTAAACCAGGACTAAAGCAGGTCTAAACCAGGACTAAACCAGGACTAAACCAGGTCTAAACCAGGTCTAAACCAGGACTAAACCAGGACTAAGCCAGGACTAAACCAGGACTAAACCAGGACTAAACCAGGTCTAAAACAGGACTAAACAGGTCTAAACCAGGACTAAACCAGGACTAAACCAGGACTAAAACAGGACTAAACCAGGTCTAAACCAGGACTAAACCAGGACTATACAGGTCTAAACCAGGACTAAACCAGGTCTAAACTTGGACTAAACCAGGATTAAACCAGGACTAAACCAGGACTAAACAGGTATAAACCAGGACTAAGCAAGGACTAAACCAGGACTAAGCCAGGACTAAACCATGTCTAAACCAGGTCTAAACCAGGACTAAACCAGGTCTAAACCAGGTCTAAACCAGGACTAAACCAGGTCTAAACCAGGACTAAACCAGGACTAAACCAGGACTAAACCAGGTCTTAACCAGGTCTAAACCAGGACTAAACCAGGTCTAAACCAGGACTAAACCAGGACTAAACCAGGTCTAAACCAGGTCTAAACCAGGACTAAAGCAGGTCTAAAGCAGGTCTAAACCAGGACTAAACCAGGACTAAACCAGGACTAAACCAGGACTAAGCCAGGACTAAACCAGGACTAAGCCAGGACTAAACCAGGTCTAAACCAGGACTAAACTAGGACTTAAACAGGACTAAAAGTGGACTAAACCAGGTCTAAACTAGGACTAAACTCGGACTAAACCAGGTCTGAACCAGGACTAAGCCAGGTCTAAACCAGGACTAAACCAAGTCTAAACCAGGTCTAAACCAGGTCTAAACCAGGACTAAACCAGGATTAAACCAGGACTAAACCAGGACTAAACCAGGTCTAAACCAGGTCTAAACCAGGACTAAACCAGGACTAAACCAGGACTAAACCAGGTCTAAACCAGGACTAAACCAGGACTAAACCTGGTCTAAACCAGGACTAAAGCAGGTCTAAACCAGGACTAAACCAGGACTAAACCAGGTCTAAACCAGGTCTAAACCAGGACTAAACCAGGACTAAGCCAGGACTAAACCAGGACTAAACCAGGTCTAAACCAGGACTAAAGCAGGACTAAACCAGGACTAAACCAGGACTAAACCAGGTCTAAACCAGGACTAAACCAGGACTAAACCAGGTCTAAACCAGGACTAAACCAGGACTAAACCAGGACTAAACCAGGACTAAACCAGGTCTAAACCAGGACTAAACCAGGACTATACAGGTCTAAACCAGGACTAAACCAGGACTAAACCAGGACTAAACCAGGACTAAACCAGGACTAAACCAGGACTAAACCAGGACTAAACCTGGTCTAAACCAGGACTAAAGCAGGTCTAAACCAGGACTAAACCAGGACTAAACCAGGTCTAAACCAGGTCTAAACCAGGACTAAACCAGGACTAAGCCAGGACTAAACCAGGACTAAACCAGGACTAAACCAGGTCTAAAACAGGACTAAACAGGTCTAAACCAGGACTAAACCAGGACTAAACCAGGACTAAACCAGGACTAAACCAGGTCTAAACCAGGACTAAACCAGGACTAAACCAGGTCTAAACCAGGACTAAACCAGGAATAAACCAGGACTAAACTAGGACTTAAACAGGACTAAAAGAGGACTAAACCAGGACTAAACCAGGTCTAAACCAGGACTAAACGAGGACTAAACCAGGACTAAGCCAGGACTAAACCAGGACTAAACCAGGACTAAACCAGGTCTAAAACAGGACTAAACAGGTCTAAACCAGGACTAAACCAGGACTATACAGGTCTAAACCAGGACTAAACCAGGACTAAACCAGGACTAAACCAGGACTAAACCAGGTCTAAACCAGGACTAAACCAGGAATAAACCAGGACTAAACTAGGACTTAAACAGGACTAAAAGAGGACTAAACCAGGTCTAAACTAGGACTAAACTAGGACTAAACCAGGACTAAACCAGGACTAAACCAGGACTAAACCAGGTCTAAACCAGGTCTAAACCAGGACTAAACCAGGACTAAACCAGGACTAAACCAGGTCTAAACCAGGACTAAACGAGGACTAAACCAGGTCTAAACTTGGACTAAACCAGGATTAAACCAGGACTAAACCAGGACTAAACAGGTATAAACCAGGACTAAGCAAGGACTAAACCAGGACTAAGCCAGGACTAAACCAGGTCTAAACCAGGTCTAAACCAGGACTAAACCAGGTCTAAACCAGGTCTAAACCAGGACTAAACCAGGTCTAAACCAGGACTAAACCTGGTCTAAACCAGGTCTAAACCAGGTCTAAACCAGGACTAAACCAGGTCTAAACCAGGACTAAACCTGGTCTAAACCAGGTCTAAACCAGGACTAAACCAGGTCTAAACCAGGTCTAAACCAGGACTAAACCAGGACTAAACCAGGTCTAAACCAGGACTAAACCAGGACTAAACCAGGACTAAACCAGGTCTAAACCAGGACTAAACCAGGACTAAACCAGGACTAAACCAGGACTAAGCCAGGACTAAACCAGGACTAAACCAGGACTAAACCAGGTCTAAACCAGGACTAAACTAGGACTTAAACAGGACTAAAAGTGGACTAAACCAGGTCTAAACTAGGACTAAACTCGGACTAAACCAGGTCTGAACCAGGACTAAGCCAGGTCTAAACCAGGACTAAACCAAGTCTAAACCAGGACTAAACCAGGACTAAACCAGGTCTAAACCAGGACTAAACCAGGTCTAAACCAGGACTAAACCAGGACTAAACCAGGTCTAAACCAGGTCTAAACCAGGACTAAAGCAGGTCTAAACCAGGACTAAACCAGGACTAAACCAGGACTAAACCAGGTCTAAACCAGGTCTAAACCAGGACTAAAGCAGGTCTAAACCAGGACTAAACCAGGACTAAACAAGGACTAAACCAGGACTAAACCAGGTCTAAACTAGGACTAAACCAGGACTAAACCAGGTCTTGTGTTGCAGGAGGCAGAGCAGGTTCTGACTCTGGCCTATGACTCTGGGGTGAATCTGTTCGACACAGCAGAAATCTACGCTGCAGGAAGGTATGGGAGGGCATCTGACACATGGGGAGGGCATCTGACACATGGGGAGGGCATCTGACACACGGGGAGGGGCATCTGAGCTGATCTGACACAGATTGTGGTTGCAGAGCCGAGAGCACCCTGGGGTCCATCCTGAAGAAGAAGTCGTGGAGGTGAGTGCTGCCCCCTGGTGGTGACGTCACAATGTTCTAGAACCTTCTCTAGTATAATCTGTGTCTGGTTCAGGGCCAGGGCCAGAGGTATGAGGTCAGAGGTCAGAGGTCAGATTGTGTCAGAGTAAGGACTTTAAGAGAGAAGATGAATGTGACACTAAACTAAGGATAAACATCTGTGAAGATTCTAGAGATTTCTCTTTATCATTAAAGTCTAGAACATCAGAACCAGAGAGATGACATCATTAAAGTCTAGAACATCAGAACCAGAGAGATGACATCATTAAAGTCTAGAACATCAGAACCAGAGTGATGACATCATTAAAGTCTAGAACATCAGAACCAGAGAGATGACATCATTAAAGTCTAGAACATCAGAACCAGAGTGATGACATCATTAAAGTCTAGAACATCAGAACCAGAGAGATGACATCCTTAAAGTCTAGAACATCAGAACCAGAGTGATGACATCATTAAAGTCTAGAACATCAGAACCAGAGTGATGACATCATTAAAGTCTAGAACATCAGAACCAGAGAGTATGACATCATTAAAGTCTAGAACATCAGAACCAGAGAGATGACATCATTAAAGTCTAGAACATCAGAACCAGAGAGATGACATCATTAAAGTCTAGAACATCAGAACCAGAGAGATGACATCATTAAAGTCTAGAACATCAGAACCAGAGAGATGACATCATTAAAGTCTAGAACATCAGAACCAGAGAGATGACATCATTAAAGTCTAGAACATCAGAACCAGAGAGTATGACATCATTAAAGTCTAGAACATCAGAACCAGAGAGATGACATCATTAAAGTCTAGAACATCAGAACCAGAGTGATGACATCATTAAAGTCTAGAACATCAGAACCAGAGAGATGACATCATTAAAGTCTAGAACATCAGAACCAGAGAGATGACATCATTAAAGTCTAGAACATCAGAACCAGAGAGATGACATCATTAAAGTCTAGAACATCAGAACCAGAGAGATGACATCATTAAAGTCTAGAACATCAGAACCAGAGAGATGACATCATTAAAGTCTAGAACATCAGAACCAGAGAGATGACATCATTAAAGTCTAGAACATCAGAACCAGAGAGATGACTTCATTAAAGTCTAGAACATCAGAACCAGAGAGTATGACATCATTAAAGTCTAGAACATCAGAACCAGAGAGATGACATCATTAAAGTCTAGAACATCAGAACCAGAGAGATGACATCATTAAAGTCTAGAACATCAGAACCAGAGTGATGACATCATTAAAGTCTAGAACATCAGAACCAGAGTGATGACATCATTAAAGTCTAGAACATCAGAACCAGAGAGTATGACATCATTAAAGTCTAGAACATCAGAACCAGAGAGATGACATCATTAAAGTCTAGAACATCAGAACCAGAGAGATGACATCATTAAAGTCTAGAACATCAGAACCAGAGAGATGACATCATTAAAGTCTAGAACATCAGAACCAGAGAGTATGACATCATTAAAGTCTAGAACATCAGAACCAGAGAGATGACATCATTAAAGTCTAGAACATCAGAACCAGAGAGATGACATCATTAAAGTCTAGAACATCAGAACCAGAGAGTGATGACATCATTAAAGTCTAGAACATCAGAACCAGACTGATGACATCATTAAAGTCTAGAACATCAGAACCAGAGAGATGACATCATTAAAGTCTAGAACATCAGAACCAGAGAGATGACATCCTTAAAGTCTAGAACATCAGAACCAGAGAGATGACTTCATTAAAGTCTAGAACATCAGAACCAGAGAGATGACATCATTAAAGTCTAGAACATCAGAACCAGAGAGATGACATCATTAAAGTCTAGAACATCAGAACCAGAGAGATGACATCATTAAAGTCTAGAACATCAGAACCAGAGAGATGACATCATTAAAGTCTAGAACATCAGAACCAGAGAGATGACATCATTAAAGTCTAGAACATCAGAACCAGAGAGTATGACATCATTAAAGTCTAGAACATCAGAACCAGAGAGATGACATCATTAAAGTCTAGAACATCAGAACCAGAGAGATGACATCATTAAAGTCTAGAACATCAGAACCAGAGAGATGACATCATTAAAGTCTAGAACATCAGAACCAGAGAGATGACATCATTAAAGTCTAGAACATCAGAACCAGAGAGATGACATCCTTAAAGTCTAGAACATCAGAACCAGAGAGATGACTTCATTAAAGTCTAGAACATCAGAACCAGAGAGATGACATCATTAAAGTCTAGAACATCAGAACCAGAGAGATGACATCATTAAAGTCTAGAACATCAGAACCAGAGAGATGACATCATTAAAGTCTAGAACATCAGAACCAGAGAGTATGACATCATTAAAGTCTAGAACATCAGAACCAGAGAGTATGACATCATTAAAGTCTAGAACATCAGAACCAGAGAGATGACATCATTAAAGTCTAGAACATCAGAACCAGAGAGATGACATCATTAAAGTCTAGAACATCAGAACCAGAGAGATGACATCATTAAAGTCTAGAACATCAGAACCAGAGAGTATGACATCATTAAAGTCTAGAACATCAGAACCAGAGTGATTACATCATTAAAGTCTAGAACATCAGAACCAGAGAGATGACATCATTAAAGTCTAGAACATCAGAACCAGAGAGATGACATCATTAAAGTCTAGAACATCAGAACCAGAGAGTATGACATCATTAAAGTCTAGAACATCAGAACCAGAGTGATGACATCATTAAAGTCTAGAACATCAGAACCAGAGAGATGACATCATTAAAGTCTAGAACATCAGAACCAGAGTGATGACATCATTAAAGTCTAGAACATCAGAACCAGAGTGATGACATCATTAAAGTCTAGAACATCAGAACCAGAGAGCAACAGTAGAATTAACATTAACATTGAGACAAATAATTATGTTAGAATTAAATTGAAATTAATTAATTGCAAATAAAACGCCTCAAAAGCAGTTTTAGTCCAGACTCTGGAACCAGCAGGAGGCTCTGGAACCAGCAGGAGGTTCTGGAACCAGCAGGAAGCTCTGGAACCAGCAGGTGGTTCTGGAACCAGCAGGAGGTTCTGGAACCAGCAGGAAGCTCTGGAACCAGCAGGTGGTTCTGGAACCAGCTGGAGGCTCTGGAACCAGCAGGAGGCTCTGGAACCAGCAGGTGGTTCTGGAACCAGCAGGAGGCTCTGGAACCAGCAGGAGGCTCTGGAACCAGCAGGAGGCTCTGGAACCAGCAGGAGGTTCTGGAACCAGCAGGAGGCTCTGGAACCAGCAGGAGGTTCTGGAACCAGCAGGAGGTTCTGAAACCAGCAGGAGGTTCTGGAACCAGCAGGAGGCTCTGGAACCAGCAGAAGGTTCTGGAACCAGCAGGAGGTTCTGGAACCAGCAGGAGGTTGTGAAACCAGCAGGAGGTTCTCAAACCAGCAGGAGGCTCTGGAACCAGCAGGAGGTTCTGAAACCAGCAGGAGGTTCTCAAATCAGCAGGAGGTTCTGGAACCAGCAGGAGGCCGGTCCTGCTCCTATTCTGACCTGTTTCTTACCTGATTCTGGTCTGGTCTCAGGTCTCAGGTCTCTGGTCTCTGGTCTCTGGTCTCAGGTCTGGTCTCAGGTCTCAGGTCTGGTCTCAGGTCTCAGGTCTGGTCTCAGGTCTCAGGTCTCAGGTCTCAGGTCTCAGGTCTCAGGTCTCTGGTCTCTGGTCTCTGGTCTCTGGTCTCTGGTCTCTGGTCTCTGGTCTCTGGTCCCTGGTCTCTGGTCTCAGGTCTCAGGTTTGGTCTCAGGTCTGGTCTCAGGTCTCAGGTCTCAGGTCTGGTCTCAGGTCTGGTCTCAGGTCTCTGGTCTGGTCTCAGGTCTGGTCTCAGGTCTGGTCTCAGGTCTCTGGTCTGGTCTCAGGTCTCAGGTCTCAGGTCTGGTCTCTGGTCTCAGGTCTCAGGTCTCAGGTCTCAGGTCTCAGGTCTCAGGTCTCAGGTCTCAGGTCTCAGGTCTCAGGTCTCAGGTCTCAGGTCTCAGGTCTCAGGTCTCTGGTCTCTGGTCTCTGGTCTCTGGTCTCTGGTCTCTGGTCTCTGGTCTCTGGTCTCTGGTCTCTGGTCTCTGGTCTCTGGTCTCTGGTCTCTGGTCTCTGGTCTCTGGTCTCTGGTCTCTGGTCTCTGGTCTCTGGTCTCTGGTCTCTGGTCTCAGGTCTCAGGTCTCAGGTCTCAGGTCTCAGGTCTCAGGTCTCAGGTCTCAGGTCTCAGGTCTCAGGTCTCAGGTCTCAGGTCTGGTCTCAAGTCTCAGGTCTGGTCTCTGGTCTCAGGTCTCAGGTCTGGTCTCTGGTCTGGTCTCAGGTCTCAGGTCTCAGGTCTCAGGTCTCAGGTCTGGTCTCTGGTCTCAGGTCTCTGGTCTCAGGTCTTTCTGTGAATGAAAGTCTTAAAAGAGTCAGAAGTGACTTGGAAGAAGTGAGTTGGTTCAATAATCCCAAATGTTCCTCTGGTTCTTTCAGGAGGTCCAGTTATGTGGTCACCACCAAGATTTACTGGGGCGGACAGTGAGTACAGCGCCCCCTGGAGTTCAAAGTGTGACAGAGCGGTTACAATTCTGTGACTAACGGTGTTTGTTTCAGAGCCGAGACGGAGAGAGGTCTGTCCCGAAAACACATCATCGAAGGTAACGTCCTGGTTTAGACCTGGTTTAGACCTGGTTTAGACCTGGTTTAGTCCTGGTTTAGACCTGGTTCAGACCTGGTTTAGACCTGGTTTAGTCCTGGTTCAGACCTGGTTTAGACCTGGTTTAGTCCTGGTTTAGACCTGGTTCAGACCTGGTTTAGACCTGGTTTAGTCCTGGTTTAGACCTGGTTTAGTCCTGGTTTAGACCTGGTTTAGACCTGGTTTAGACCTGGTTTAGACCTGGTTTAGACCTGGTTTAGACCTGGTTCAGACCTGGTTCAGACCTGCTTTAGACCTGGTTTAGTCCTGGTTTAGACCTGGTTTATACCTGGTTTAGTCCTGGTTTGGACCTGGTTTAGACCTGGTTTATACCTGGTTTAGTCCTGGTTTAGACCTGGTTCAGTCCTGGTTCAGACCTGGTTTAGACCTGGTTTAGTCCTGGTTTAGACCTGGTTCAGACCTGGTTTAGACCTGGTTTAGTCCTGGTTTAGACCTGGTTTAGACCTGGTTTAGACCTGGTTCAGACCTGGTTTAGACCTGCTTTAGACCTGGTTTAGTCCTGGTTTAGTCCTGGTTTATACCTGGTTTAGTCCTGGTTTAGACCTGGTTTAGACCTGGTTTAGACCTGGTTTAGACCTGGTTTAGTCCTGGTTCAGACCTGGTTTAGTCCTGGTTTAGACCTGGTTTAGACCTGGTTCAGACCTGGTTCAGACCTGGTTTAGTCCTGGTTTAGACCTGGTTTAGACCTGGTTCAGACCTGGTTCAGACCTGGTTTAGACCTGGTTTAGACCTGGTTTAGACCTGGTTTAGTCCTGGTTTAGACCTGGTTCAGACCTGGTTTAGACCTGGTTTAGTCCTGGTTTAGACCTGGTTTAGACCTGGTTTAGATCTGGTTCAGACCTGGTTCAGACCTGGTTTAGACCTGGTTTAGTCCTGGTTTAGACCTGGTTCAGACCTGGTTTTGACCTGGTTTAGTCCTGGTTTAGACCTGGTTTAGACCTGGTTTAGATCTGGTTCAGACCTGGTTCAGACCTGGTTTAGTCCTGGTTTGGACCTGGTTTAGACCTGGTTCAGACCTGGTTTAGACCTGCTTTAGACCTGGTTTAGTCCTGGTTTAGTCCTGGTTTAGACCTGGTTTAGTCCTGGTTTAGTCCTGGTTTAGACCTGGTTTAGTCCTGGTTCAGACCTGGTTTAGACCTGGTTTAGTCCTGGTTCAGACCTGGTTCAGACCTGGTTTAGTCCTGGTTTAGACCTGGTTTAGACCTGGTTCAGACCTGGTTTAGTCCTGGTTTAGACCTGGTTCAGACCTGGTTTAGACCTGGTTTAGTCCTGGTTTAGACCTGGTTTAGACCTGGTTCAGACCTGGTTCAGACCTGGTTTAGACCTGGTTTAGACCTGGTTCAGACCTGGTTCAGACCTGGTTCAGACCTGGTTCAGACCTGGTTCAGACCTGGTTTAGACCTGGTTTAGTCCTGGTTTAGACCTGGTTCAGACCTGGTTTAGATCTGGTTCAGACCTGGTTTAGTCCTGGTTTGGACCTGGTTTAGACCTGGTTCAGACCTGGTTCAGACCTGGTTTAGACCTGGTTCAGACCTGGTTCAGACCTGGTTTAGACCTGGTTCAGACCTGGTTTAGACCTGGTTTAGACCTGGTTTAGACCTGGTTTAGTCCTGGTTCAGACCTGGTTCAGACCTGGTTTAGTCCTGGTTTAGTCCTGGTTTAGACCTGGTTTAGACCTGGTTTAGACCTGGTTTAGACCTGGTTTAGACCTGGTTTAGTCCTGGTTTAGACCTGGTTCAGACCTGGTTTAGTCCTGGTTTAGACCTGGTTCAGACCTGGTTTAGACCTGGTTTAGACCTGGTTTAGACCTGGTTTAGACCTGGTTTAGTCCTGGTTTAGACCTGGTTCAGACCTGGTTTAGTCCTGGTTTAGACCTGGTTCAGACCTGGTTTAGACCTGGTTTAGACCTGGTTTAGACCTGGTTTAGACCTGGTTTAGTCCTGGTTTAGACCTGGTTTAGTCCTGGTTTAGACCTGCTTTAGACCTGGTTTAGTCCTGGTTTAGTCCTGGTTTAGACCTGGTTTAGTCCTGGTTTAGACCTGGTTCAGACCTGGTTTAGACCTGGTTTAGTCCTGGTTTAGACCTGCTTTAGACCTGGTTTAGTCCTGGTTTAGTCCTGGTTTAGACCTGGTTCAGACCTGGTTTAGATCTGGTTCAGACCTGGTTTAGTCCTGGTTTGGACCTGGTTTAGACCTGGTTCAGACCTGGTTCAGACCTGGTTTAGACCTGGTTTAGACCTGGTTTAGACCTGGTTTAGTCCTGGTTCAGACCTGGTTCAGACCTGGTTTAGTCCTGGTTTAGTCCTGGTTTAGACCTGGTTTAGACCTGGTTTAGACCTGGTTTAGACCTGGTTTAGTCCTGGTTTAGACCTGGTTCAGACCTGGTTTAGTCCTGGTTTAGACCTGGTTTAGACCTGGTTCAGACCTGGTTCAGACCTGGTTTAGACCTGGTTTAGACCTGGTTTAGACCTGGTTTAGTCCTGGTTCAGACCTGGTTTAGACCTGGTTTAGACCTGGTTTAGACCTGGTTTAGACCTGGTTTAGACCTGGTTTAGTCCTGGTTTAGTCCTGGTTCAGACCTGGTTTAGTCCTGGTTCAGACCTGGTTTAGACCTGGTTTAGACCTGGTTTAGTCCTGGTTTAGACCTGGTTTAGACCTGGTTTAGACCTGGTTTAGTCCTGGTTCAGACCTGGTTTAGACCTGGTTTAGTCCTGGTTCAGACCTGGTTCAGACCTGGTTTAGACCTGGTTTAGACCTGGTTTAGTCCTGGTTTAGTCCTGGTTCAGACCTGGTTTAGACCTGGTTTAGTCCTGGTTCAGACCTGGTTCAGACCTGGTTTAGACCTGGTTCAGACCTGGTTCAGACCTGGTTCTCTGTGTGGCAGGCCTCAGGAGCTCCCTCTGCAGGTTACAGCTGGATTACGTGGACATCGTGTTTGCGAATCGCAGCGACGTCAGCGTTTCAATGGAAGGTCTGAAACGGACTGAAAAGTAGAAGTACTTTTCTTTTATAACACATTCATAGTGACTCTCACGAAATGAAAACATAAGCTTAAACAGAATGTTCACAAGAAAAATTTGAACATTTATTGGAATTGTTCGATTCAACACTTAAATTGATCCCAAAACCTGTGTGAAATGTTTACTCTTAAAGTACATTTTCAAACCAGTACTTCAATACTAATTGCTATTTATTTGATCCTGTATCTGTACTTTTACTCTTCCACCACTGCTAACAACCCGGTGTGAAGCACAAACCAAACATCTGAAGCTGTGTTTGTTTGTTAGTTGTTTAGTTGTTTGTGTATTGTTTGCTCCTCAGAGGTGGTGAGGGCCATGAGCTCCGTGATCGAGCTGGGTCTGAGTGTTTACTGGGGAACGTCCCGCTGGAGCCCCATCGACATCATGGTGAGGGGGAGGAGTCTGTGAGGGGAGGAGTCTGTGAGAGGGAGGAGTCTGTGAGGGGAGGAGTCTGTGAGGGGAGGAGTCTGTGAGAGGGAGGAGTCTGTGAGGGGAGGAGTCTGTGAGGGGAGGAGTCTGTGTGTGAGGGGGGGCTCCTGTCTCCTGCAGGAGGCGTACTCTGTGTCTCAGTGTTGATGCAGTTCCTCTTGTCTCCTGCAGGAGGCGTACCCCGTGTCTCAGTGTTGATGCAGTTCCTCTTGTCTCCTGCAGGAGGCGTACTCTGTGTCTCAGTGTTGATGCAGTTCCTCTTGTCTCCTGCAGGAGGCGTACTCTGTGTCTCAGTGTTGATGCAGTTCCTCTTGTCTCCTGCAGGAGGCGTACCCCGTGTCTCAGTGTTAATGCAGTTCCTCTTGTCTCCTGCAGGAGGCGTACTCTGTGTCTCAGTGTTGATGCAGTTCCTCTTGTCTCCTGCAGGAGGCGTACCCCGTATCTCAGTGTTGATGCAGTTCCTCTTGTCTCCTGCAGGAGGCGTACCCTGTGTCTCAGTGTTGATGCAGTTCCTCTTGTCTCCTGCAGGAGGCGTACTCTGTGTCTCAGTGTTGATGCAGTTCCTCTTGTCTCCTGCAGGAGGCGTACCCCGTGTCTCAGTGTTAATGCAGTTCCTCTTGTCTCCTGCAGGAGGCGTACTCTGTGTCTCAGTGTTGATGCAGTTCCTCTTGTCTCCTGCAGGAGGCGTACCCCGTGTCTCAGTGTTGATGCAGTTCCTCTTGTCTCCTGCAGGAGGCGTACCCCGTGTCTCAGTGTTGATGCAGTTCCTCTTGTCTCCTGCAGGAGGCGTACTCTGTGTCTCAGTGTTGATGCAGTTCCTCTTGTCTCCTGCAGGAGGCGTACTCTGTGTCTCAGTGTTGATGCAGTTCCTCTTGTCTCCTGCAGGAGGCGTACCCCGTGTCTCAGTGTTGATGCAGTTCCTCTTGTCTCCTGCAGGAGGCGTACTCTGTGTCTTAGTGTTGATGCAGTTCCTCTTGTCTCCTGCAGGAGGTGTACTCTGTGTCTCTGTGTGTTGATGCAGTTCCTCTTGTCTCCTGCAGGAGGCGTACCCCGTGTCTCAGTGTGTTGATGCAGTTCCTCTTGTCTCCTGCAGGAGGCGTACTCTGTGTCTCAGTGTTGATGCAGTTCCTCTTGTCTCCTGCAGGAGGCGTACTCTGTGTCTCAGTGTTGATGCAGTTCCTCTTGTCTCCTGCAGGAGGCGTACTCTGTGTCTCAGTGTTGATGCAGTTCCTCTTGTCTCCTGCAGGAGGCGTACTCTGTGTCTCAGTGTTGATGCAGTTCCTCTTGTCTCCTGCAGGAGGCGTACTCTGTTACTCTGTGTCTCAGTGTTGATGCAGTTCCTCTTGTCTCCTGCAGGAGGCGTACCCCGTGTCTCAGTGTTAATGCAGTTCCTCTTGTCTCCTGCAGGAGGCGTACTCTGTGTCTCAGTGTTGATGCAGTTCCTCTTGTCTCCTGCAGGAGGCGTACCCCGTGTCTCAGTGTTGATGCAGTTCCTCTTGTCTCCTGCAGGAGGCGTACTCTGTGTCTTAGTGTTGATGCAGTTCCTCTTGTCTCCTGCAGGAGGCGTACCCCGTATCTCAGTGTTGATGCAGTTCCTCTTGTCTCCTGCAGGAGGCGTACCCAGTGTCTCAGTGTTGATGCAGTTCCTCTTGTCTCCTGCAGGAGGCGTACCCAGTGTCTCAGTGTTGATGCAGTTCCTCTTGTCTCCTGCAGGAGGCGTACCCCGTGTCTCAGTGTGTTGATGCAGTTCCTCTTGTCTCCTGCAGGAGGCGTACTCTGTGTCTCAGTGTTGATGCAGTTCCTCTTGTCTCCTGCAGGAGGCGTACTCTGTGTCTCAGTGTTGATGCAGTTCCTCTTGTCTCCTGCAGGAGGCGTACTCTGTTACTCTGTGTCTTAGTGTTGATGCAGTTCCTCTTGTCTCCTGCAGGAGGCGTACTCTGTGTCTCAGTGTTGATGCAGTTCCTCTTGTCTCCTGCAGGAGGCGTACTCTGTGTCTCAGTGTTGATGCAGTTCCTCTTGTCTCCTGCAGGAGGCGTACCCAGTGTCTCAGTGTTGATGCAGTTCCTCTTGTCTCCTGCAGGAGGCGTACTCTGTGTCTCAGTGTTGATGCAGTTCCTCTTGTCTCCTGCAGGAGGCGTACCCAGTGTCTCAGTGTTGATGCAGTTCCTCTTGTCTCCTGCAGGAGGCGTACTCTGTGTCTCAGTGTTGATGCAGTTCCTCTTGTCTCCTGCAGGAGGCGTACTCTGTGTCTCAGTGTTGATGCAGTTCCTCTTGTCTCCTGCAGGAGGCGTACTCTGTGTCTCAGTGTTGATGCAGTTCCTCTTGTCTCCTGCAGGAGGCGTACTCTGTGTCTCAGTGTTGATGCAGTTCCTCTTGTCTCCTGCAGGAGGCGTACTCTGTGTCTCAGTGTTGATGCAGTTCCTCTTGTCTCCTGCAGGAGGCGTACCCAGTGTCTCAGTGTTGATGCAGTTCCTCTTGTCTCCTGCAGGAGGCGTACTCTGTGTCTCAGTGTTGATGCAGTTCCTCTTGTCTCCTGCAGGAGGCGTACTCTGTGTCTCAGTGTTGATGCAGTTCCTCTTGTCTCCTGCAGGAGGCGTACTCTGTGTCTCAGTGTTGATGCAGTTCCTCTTGTCTCCTGCAGGAGGCGTACTCTGTGTCTCAGTGTTGATGCAGTTCCTCTTGTCTCCTGCAGGAGGCGTACTCTGTGTCTCAGTGTTGATGCAGTTCCTCTTGTCTCCTGCAGGAGGCGTACTCTGTGTCTCAGTGTTGATGCAGTTCCTCTTGTCTCCTGCAGGAGGCGTACTCTGTGTCTCAGTGTTGATGCAGTTCCTCTTGTCTCCTGCAGGAGGCGTACTCTGTGGCGAGGCAGTTTGACCTGGTGGCTCCCGTGTGTGAACAGTCTCAGTATCATTACTTCCACAGAGACAAAGTGGAGCTGCAGCTGCCGGAGCTTTACCACAAGATCGGTACAAACACTTTTATTTGAATTAATCCTTCTATTTTAGAACAGAATTCCTCTGGATCTTTAGCAAAAGCAGTGAAAAGTCAAATGTCTTCAGATGTTTCTAGAGTCACTTGCGTCAGAGGATTTAACTATAACTAAAAACATAACAATAATTGGCCTTCGTCACGCGACGATTTTCCCTCCTTTGTAAAAATACATTTGTAGGAGGCGCTCTCGTGCCAAATGAATTATTTTTCACTCCAAGAGGGTTAAGGGCGAAGGGTTTAACAAACGATTCAGATTTTACGCATTTCTGACTCTTTATGTGTCAAATAAAACATTTGGGAAGTGTCTGAAATTGTAGTCACAGAGATCGTGAAATCGATCAAAATACTTGGATAACTTTTGATTTCTCACTCCTCAACACATTTCTCACCAAATTTCAACTTTGGAAAAACTGCTGAGTCATGCTTAGCAGATTTTAATCCAACATGGCTGACATTTGGTTGGGCGGAAGGCGTCGCCATGATCATATTGTTGTCTTCTCTTGTCGCTGTTTTCCTCGGCGCCAAATGTCATGATTCTACAATTCAATTCATTTTTGTGCATTTTTACATTTTATTAAACGGAGATGGCCAGAATGTAGAGGCAACATTTTTAGAGGTTTGCAAATCTTCCTGACTTTTCGTCAATGTTCACTGGGTGAAAAGTGTCCTGTTGCCACAGTAACAGAGGAACAAACCTCCAGCTCAGCTGCCGTTAGGACTCATGTCCACATCAAGTGTCATGAGTTCAATTATTCTTTAATGACAAAGTTCAGAGCATTAAAAATGATATAAATCCCACAATGCAATAATAACTCTAAAACCACCAGGACACTTAGAGCTCACTCACTTTGCACCTGTAACTGAAAAAACTGTCCATGAGATCATCACCAGTCTGAGTTCATCTACAGCTGCTCCATGTGTGAGCCTCCAGATTTATAAAGTCTCACAGACGAGTCAGATCTATGTTTCACTGTCGCAGGTGAATATGGACCAGTGGATTCTGTCACTGCATCCAACAGATCAGTGTGTGGACCGGCCTCCTGCTGGTGCCAGAGGGCCTCCTGCTGGTGCCAGAGTCAGGACTAAACATGGAGCGGCCTCCTGCTGGTGCCAGAGTCAGGACTAAACATGGAGCGGCCTCCTGCTGGTGCCAGAGTCAGGACTAAACATGGACCGGCCTCCTGCTGGTGCCAGAGTCAGGACTAAACATGGACCGGCCTCCTGCTGGTGCCAGAGTCAGGACTAAACATGGACCGGCCTCCTGCTGGTGCCAGAGTCAGGACTAAACATGTATCGGCCTCCTGCTGGTGCCAGAGTCAGGACTAAACATGGACCGGCCTCCTGCTGGTGCCAGAGTCAGGACTAAACATGTATCGGCCTCCTGCTGGACGTCCGAAAAGCTGCTGGTCTGTAGTCATGAAGTCATTTGAGCGACTGGTCCTCCCCCACCTGAAGTCCTTCACCTCCCCCCTGCTGGACCCCCTGCTGGACCCCCTGCTGGACCCCCTGCTGGACCCCCTGCTGGACCCCCTGCAGTTCGCCTACAGGGCCAAAAGGTCTGTGGACGACACCATCAACCTGGCTCTCCACTTCACCTGCAGCACCTGGACTCCTCAGGAACCTACGTCAGGATCCTGTTTGTGGACTTCAGCTCTACATCAACACCACCTCCTGCTCAGCTCCAGGACAAGCTCTCCCAGCTCAACCTGCCTGACTCCACCTGCAGGGGGAGCGCCGACTCCACCTGCAGGGGAAGCGCCGACTCCACCTGCAGGGGGAGCGCCGACTCCACCTGCAGGGGAAGCGCCGACTCCACCTGCAGGGGGAGCGCCGACTCCACCTGCAGGGGGAGCGCCGACTCCACCTGCAGGTGGATCACTGACTTCCTGATGGATCAGAGGCAGTGTGTGCGGCTGGAGAAGAATGTCTCAGACACTGGGACTATCAGCACAGGAGCTCCACAGGGCTGTGTACTTTCTCCCCTGCTCTTCTCCCTGTGACAAACTGCTGCACCTCCAGCCATGACTCCGTAAAACTGATCAAGTTTGTGGACGACACCACCCTCATCACCATGACGACGCCACCCTCATCACCATGACAACACCACCCTCATCACCATGACGACACCACCCTCATCACCATGACGACACCACCCTCATCGGGCTCATCTGGGACGGGGATGAGTCTGTTACAGGAGGTGGAGCGGCTGGTGCAGCGGTAACAACCTGGAGCTCAACGCCCAGAAGACAGTGGAGATGATCGTGGACTTCAGGAGAGTCACTGCCCCCTCAGCCCCCCCAGCCCCTCACCATCTCAGACTCCCCCATCTCCTCTGAGGACTCCCTCCACTTCCTCTGCACCACCGGTGCAGTTCTACACGGCTATCATTGAGTCCATCCTCACCTCCTCCATCACCTCCTCCATCACCTCCTCCATCACCTCCTCCATCACCTCCTCCATCACCTCCTCCATCATCTCCTCCATCACCTCCTCCATCACCTCCTCCATCATCTCCTCCATCACCTCCTCCATCACCTCCTCCATCACCTCCTCCATCACCTTCTCCATCACCTCCTCCATCACCTCCTCCATCACCTCCTCCATCACCTCCTCCATCATCTCCTCCATCACCTCCTCCATCACCTCCTCCATCACCTCCTCCATCACCGTGTGGTACGCTGGAGCCACAGCCAGGGACAAACAGAGACTACAGCGCCCTCTGCTGAGAAGGTCGGCTGCAGACTTCCATCTCTGTAGGACCTGTACGTCTCCAGGACTCTGAGACGTACATCACCATTTAGGCAGGAGGCCACTCCCCTCAGGCAGGAGGCCACTCCCCTCAGGCAAGAGGCCACTCCCCTCAGGCAGGAGGCCACTCCCCTCAGGCAAGAGGCCACTCCCCTCAGGCAGGAGGACACTCCCCTCAAGCAGGAGGACACTCCCCTCAGGCAAGAGGCCACTCCCCTCAGGCAGGAGGCCACTCCCCTCAGGCAGGAGGCCACTCCCCTCAGGCAGGAGGCCACTCCCCTCAGGCAAGAGGCCACTCCCCTCAGGCAGGAGGCCACTCCCCTCAGGCAGGAGGCCACTCCCCTCAGGCAAGAGGCCACTCCCCTCAGGCAGGAGGCCACTCCCCTCAGGCAAGAGGCCACTCCCCTCAGGCAGGAGGACACTCCCCTCAAGCAGGAGGACACTCCCCTCAGGCAAGAGGCCACTCCCCTCAGGCGGGAGGCCACTCCCCTCAGGCAGAAGGACACTCCCCTCAGGCAGAAGGACACTCCCCTCAGGCAGGAGGACACTCCCCTCAGGCAGGAGGACACTCCCCTCAGGCAGAAGGACACTCCCCTCAGGCAGGAGGACACTCCCCTCAGGCAGGAGGCTACGGTCCATCCGGTCCAGAACTCTGCTTATGTCTTAAACTGTTTTGTGATTTTTTTTTCATGTTGTTTGAAGCGCTTTGAATTGTCTTGTGTACGAATTGTGCTCTTAAAATAAACTGGCCTTGAGGTGTGTGTTCTCAGGTGTGTTCTTGTGTGTTCTCGTGTGTTCTCATGTGTGTTCTCAGGTGTGTTCTCAGGTGTGTTTTCGTGTGTTCTCAGGTGTGTTCTCAGGTGTGTTCTCAGGAGTGTTCTCAGGTGTGTTCTTGTGTGTTCTCGTGTGTTCTCATGTGTGTTCTCAGGTGTGTTCTCGTGTGTGTTCTCGTGTGTTCTCAGGTGTGTTCTCAGGTGTGTTTTCGTGTGTTCTCAGGTGTGTTCTCAGGTGTGTTCTCAGGAGTGTTCTCAGGTGTGTTCTTGTGTGTTCTCGTGTGTTCTCATGTGTGTTCTCAGGTGTGTTCTCGTGTGTGTTCTCGTGTGTTCTCAGGTGTGTTCTCAGGTGTGTTTTCGTGTGTTCTCAGGTGTGTTCTCAGGTGTGTTCTCAGGTGTGTTCTCAGGTGTGTTCTCAGGTGTTCTCAGGTGTGTTCTCAGGTGTGTTCTCAGGTGTGTTTTCGTGTGTTCACAGGTGTGTTCTCATGTGTAGGGGAATGGAGATGGACATTCCACGGCCAGATAACCGAAAATTTCTCTTTGAACATTGGGGGTTTTTCGTTCTCCCTGTCTCCCTCACCGCAGGGGAGCCGCTGTGACTTTTTTTTTGATAACAGATCTTCTCCCCACAGTCTTACAGGAAGACGCCCCGATGAAAACTGTTTTATGTGATTATGCCATGAATGTTTGAATCAACTCCCTACACCGCATGTTTCACCTTGTGTTACGTATTTTTCCACTGTTTAAGGTTTTATATTCCCAATGCTTGATTTTCGAGCGCCCATCACAGGTGAAAGAAGATGTAAAATGTGTCTACCTCAAGAAATAATGTGCACAAACTGCCAAAAGTGTTTAACGTGTAAATGTTAAAACAGGGTTCAATGTTTTTGCCATTATTATTTACGTTACTCCAGTTTTATTTTCTCGGTCAGGAAAATGTTAAACAGGAAGTTCTCGCAGTAGCGCCCGCCCCTTTCGCTCCCAGCATGCCCTGCGGGCCAGGTATCAAAAGGACGCTCCAAGCTAGAAACGTTCTCTTTTGTCCTTCTCTTTGTTCTTCTTTTTGTTCTGTTGTTGTTGTTGTTGTTGTTGTTGTTGTTGTTGTTGTTGTTGTTGTTGTTGTTGTTGTTGTTGTTGTTTTATGGCGGTTGGCATCCGAGTGTTGCATTACCGCCAGACTTTATTCCTCAGACGTTTCGTAGTCCTCAGACTCTGTCGTAGTCCGCAAAAGCACTCCTCCCACTGCCCTGGCGCCACAAAGCCCATGAGGTCACGATGTGTCCCCGTGACCAGAATAGCCGTTGTGTCAGAGACCAACCGGCCCCACTCCAGGGAGACTCCTCTTCACCCTCCTCGCCCTCTCCGACGTTCGGTGCTGTGTTCTCTTCTTGTTCTTCTCTCTTGAAGCCGTCTCCACGGGCGAGCTTTCACTTTTCCTTTGTCTCAACAAAATCCGTCCGTCACGTGGTCGACAAGGCCATGCCAGCCCCGGACTCTGAAACCACCTGAAACCACCTGGAACTACCTGGAACTAAGTCTAAGTGCTCAACCGGACAGAGACTTTCTTTGCTACTTCGTTTCTTTTCTTTTTGAAGTAATCTACGCCGTTTACGTGGATCAGCGCTACGTCCTCATCTGAGTAAAGGCCGCGTAAGGAGCTAACACGCCGCTAAAGCGTTCTACCGCTAAGGAACTCTCCGTTGCCGCCGCCGCTTCAAGGAGGTTGCAGCACACCGCTCCACGCGACCCCTCGCTCCCCGGCGCAGCCTCCTCCGCTCCCCGGCGCCAAGGACCCTACAGCACGTCGCAGCCTCCTCCGCTCCACGCGACCCCTCGCTCCCCGGCGCAGCACACCGCTCCCCGGCGCCAAGGACCTTACAGCACGTCGCAGCCTCCTCCGCTCCACGCGACGCATCGCTCCCCGACCGCCGCCAGCTCCACGGCCGCCGCTCGCTTCACGAACCTTCGCCGCCACACCGCTCCACGCGACGCCCCGCTACGGACTTCGTCCGCGGACAAGGACCAGTCGGACCGACTCTACAGAACCGTAAGCCGAGTCTATTGCGTGCGGTCCGTTTTGTGGCATGATTTGGGTAGAGCTCAGCGGTTCCTCCTCCTTTAGCTTCTCACTTTCCCTCTTTTTGATATAGATTAGCATAGACACGTTTGATTATCAAAGGCAAAACCCTGGTTTAACATTATCTGCATGAAATCTGCTGTTAAATCTGATATAACATCACCTGTGATTTACCTGTGCGCATTTCTGCTCCGGTGTTTTGATAACCCTTTGGATTAATAAACTACACAAAAGAGTTATTGACTATTGTTTGTTTGATTAGACTATGTGTAAGTCCCTGAATCGTGAAACACCCTTCAGACCTTTTTAACGAGCGCGATTAAGGACAGTATCTTAGCTCTTTGGGTTTAACCCTGGTGCCCCGTCTTGTCTCGTTTCTGCTAAGAAATCTTCCTTAATCATAAACTGAATACATGTAGTTTGAGATCCTACATATTTGATGCCCCCGTGTGAGGCGATTAAAACTTTTCATAGTCTTTGAATCAGATTAGTACTCATATAAACTTTTGTGGACGTTTGAACTCAAACTGTATGCTGCTGTGTCGATGCTGGAATATGAGTCTGCTTTGTGAACTTGCCTGCGCTGTAACGACGCTTGGATAAACCGTACGCTGCTGTTACTGTACACAAACCGCCTAGTTACTTCACGAACACGTGCACAAGATAATTATCGAACCTGGGGAAGCTTATTAGGGCTGTAACGCCGCATAAGCACATCCACCCCAAGACGGCAGGGGCAGTACGGCGAGTTTCCCGTCCCCGAACAACTGCCACGCTCGTGAATATTTTGGCTCGCTACCAAAGGACACGAGCAGAAGCTAGTACATAGGCTACGGCCCTGAGCTAGCACAAACACGAGCCGAGCTAGTATGCTAAATGCCATGTTGTTGTGCTAACCGCCATTTTGTCTTTACAAACCACGCGGCCGAGCGTGGATGCTAACGCTAACACATGAGCTAAATGCTAACAAAGCCGTGTAGAGCGTGCTGAGTGACGACTCGACACTAACTCTGACCCCCCCTAGAGGCGGTCCCAGGCGCCCTGCGCCCAGCTGGAATTCCTCCGGAGGAAAACTGTCCAGCCCAGGAGCTTTGTCTCCACCTTGTGGTCATTAAATTGAATCACACTCTTTGCGGAGCCCTGTCTCCATCCAGTGGTCATTAAATTGAATCACACTCTTAGCGGAGCTTTGTCTCCACCTAGTGGTCATTAAATTGAATCACACTCTTAGCGGAGCCTTGTCTCCATCTAGTGGTCATTAAATTGAATCACACTTAGCGGAGCTTTGTCTCCACCTAGTGGTCATTAAATTGAATCACTCTTAGCGGAGCCTTGTCTCCACCTAGTGGTCATTAAATTGAATCACACTCTTAGCGGAGCCTTGTCTCTATCTAGTGGTCATTAAATTGAATCACACGCTTAGCGGAGCTTTGTCTCCATCTGGTGGTGGGTAAATTGTACTACACTTTACCCTTAGGCTGACCCTGTTCCCCTGTCAACACACACCGGGGGGTGACAATCAAGTCTCACCTAGACACTAACAAGATTAGTGTTTACTTTCACACTGCATGCTCCTCGCTGCTAACACAGATTGTTTAAATGCTCTTGCACGGTTTCCCCACTGCTGTTTTAACGCTTTAATCAATATTTTTTCCTTTTGGAAGTGCATGGCCTGTTTTAACTAACCGCTTTGTACCTGTTCTGCTGCAAGTGTGTACACGCCCCAGAACAACACCTTGTTTAACGCTCGTTCTGCACAGCTGACGCTGCTGTTTAACGCTTTGATTAAACTAAATTTTTCCTTTCGATACACTGCATGAGTTTCAACTAATCTCCGCAGGTGTACCCCGGCGCTAAGCAACACTTCACTGTGAATGCTGCACGCTATCAGAATAACAGCTTGTTGTTTACCTGTTTGTCTACTGAATGCTGGTCAAGAACAGCGAGTGTCGCCCCGACCAGACCTCTTGTTACGTAACTGCATGGCCCTGACCCCGCTAAGCCTTGCTGTGTAACCTAGTGAATTGTTGTGGACACTGCATGCGTCCATGGTTGATGTCTAACTGCAATGCCATTTAACATGCCTTGTTAACTGTTGTTTCATCCAAACATCAACACCCGCACGACTGCATGCCCCGCTCACGCACGAACTAGCAAGCTACACGCACAAAGGTTAGCCTAGCCACAACAACTTAACATGAACACTCTAAAACGTTTCTTTTAAATTCTCCTAAGCGAGCGATTTTAATTCTGAAACTATCGGCGTCCCGACATATCTGCCCCACTTGACTGAATTGATCTAGGCAACTCACAGACCTGGCGACTTGGGACCTTCTCGTCCCGACCCTGCCCAAAGTAAACATGGCGGACTCTGATAGTGATGTTATTCACTGGCCTGTAGACAACCTACACGAGTCCATGGTAGACTATACCAGTGAAGTAGCCCCTGGCGTCCCGGGAAGGAACAGGCTCCTGTCCAACAGGGCCCTTCACGAGGACCTCGCGCTGTGGATTGACCTCCGACACGCGCCAAAGGCCCTGGAAGCTGACCTGGAAGATGCTAAGCACGCGCTCCACCGATCCATTCAGGCGACTGAAAGGGCAGAGACTGAGCTGCATGACCTTAGACTCTAGATAAGAGACCTGACTGACAGGCGAAGCCGTGCGAAACCGTCCTACGACCGACCGAGTACAGACAACCGGGAGGACCACGGGAGGGGGACTCAACCCAGTCCAACCCCCGTGGCCCGCCTGGATCCACAGAGGCCGTACTTCGAGGAAGAAAGGGGAGACTGGACAGACCGTAGCGGGCCACCACGGGGCCACGACTACGACAGACGTAAGAGCCCCACCCCGTACGCTGACAATGACCGACCCAGAGACGATCGAAACTCTGACACGCATGGACGAACCTACGGGGGGAGGAGCCCCAGCCGGACCTACACTGACGGTAGACGACTGGGGGACGGCCGTGACCGAGACAAGTCCCGGTACCACCCCGGACCCGACTCTACCAGCTCCGCCCGACGTTATTCGGACTATGACCTACGGGACAGGCGACGCGACAGACGTGACAGCCCCCGCAGACATCACGCCGAACTACAGGACGCGCGACGAGACGACCACGGTAGCCCCCGCAGGCACTACGATGACCACAGGGACGCGCAACGAGATGACCGTGGGGACACTCGCAGGTACCCCGACGACTTCAGGGACACTCGCAGGTACCCCGACGACTTCAGGGACACTCGTGAAGACTATCGCGAGGGCAGAGACCCCGATAGACGCCATCGAGGCCCGACCGACCATGACTTCGACAAAATAGCCAGGCATATCTCTCGGTTTGAGCCCAAGCCAGGCGTCGCTAACGACACCAGCGCGTACCTGAGAGACATCGACTTCTATGCTGGACGCCTGTCGGATCCGTCAATCAAAGACAAGATCTTCTTGATCAAACTAACGTCCAGCCGAGACGTTAGCAGCTTCATGGAACGCCAACCTCCTTACGTCCTGAAGGACTATGAGCTCTTGTGTCATGCTCTCGTCGAAGAGTACTCAGATACAGGCACCTCAATAGGGTTGCCTGCTGCCCTGATGTGCAAGCAAGGCAGACACGAGGCTCCTCAAGCCTACAACGACCGATTGAGGAAAGCGTATTTTAGATCACAAAATGAAGCAGGGATGGAGGAGGACAAACATTTCAAATCTTTGTTCCTACAGAACCTCCACCCCGCAACCAGCTACCACCTGGGCGTGGCAGCCTGCCCAATAATTCAAAGCAGCCGCCAGCTGCGAGATTTAGCGGTAAGGAGCTACACCAAACAGGCAGGAACGACAATCAGAACCCAAGGCCACTCTTCCGTCCTGAGCGTCGAAAGACCTCTCGAGCTAGAGGGCACCTTGGAAAACCATCGCTCGGGAGACACCCGAGGACCGCAAAGACCATTTAGGGACAGGGAGAACGCCCCAGGTAGGTATAACAACCGAAGGGACTCCTGGCTTAACGGCTCAACGAAGGAAGAAACCCCAGAAGACTCCGCAGGTAAGTCTTCCTCTAAACTGAGTCTCGACGCTTCGAACCTCAGTAAAGAACAGCTGAGTAAGGTGCTGAAAATGATCCAAGACACGAAACGGAACCAGAAAAGTAAAGCGGAAGGACTCGCCGTAACCTCCCTCGGACCTGAGACAAGTGATAACTCAGCGCTCAGCCAATCGGAAGACGAGTTAGAAGACTTCTATCGGAGACCTGTAGACCTGGACCCTCTGTCGGAAACACCCGTCACTGGGGACCAACCCCCTGAAGACCAGGAACTTGACAGCAACGATCAAATGCCACCGGACGCTAACGACGTCTTTGTGGTCCAGGTAAGTTCTATCTCCAGCCCACAGGATAACGACCCGTCGATCATCCAATGCGAGCCGCCCTTTACCCAGTTTCTTGGTAACCTTTCCGGAAAGGGAGCCGCACGCAAGCTTTATCTTTCAGTCCTCTTGGAGGACAACTTCGTGCATGACGCACTCCTTGATACAGCCGCCGACATCAGCTTGATCTCTCGCGATCTTTTCAGAACCTTACAAAAGGTGGCCCAGCACTCTCAACGAGAACTGAAGTCACAGCCCTGCTGCTTGGAAATCCGACCTTACTCTCAGGTCAACACCACCCTCGACGAGGTGGCCCTGATCCAGATAACGATCGGCCCCATGAAACTGATGCATCCTGTTTACGTTTCACCTTTGAATTCTATTCCCCTTCTTTTAGGTCAAGAGCTGCTCTGTCGCTTCGAGCCACTGGTTGATTTTAAACGACTCAAAATCTGGGCACAAGTCCGTCGACCTCTGCCCATGCCCCAATCAACTCCGCCAGTTCAGTGCAGTGCCATCGTGACCCCTCCCGAGGTCGACGTGCCGCCAGACAAAGACCTCAACGACCTAGCCGACTCCCTGGCAAAACAAGGGGCCCTTGAAGGGCTCCCTGTAACTTACAGGCTGACTCACTGGACAGTGAGTTGATGCCCACCCAGCCCACCCTTTCGGTGGCCGCGATCACACGGCCCCGTGCTGTCACCGGACGGCCCCAGCCCGATCGCTCCCTTCTTGAAGTGTCTCCGACCTTCGCTTCCTCTGATCTTGTGTCTCTACAAGCAGCCGATGGGGCCATAAGCCGCATCATCGGTTTCCTTCCTGACCCTGCGCCAAGTGCCATCCCTCCTGATGCACTTGCTGCCGACGCATCTCTCGCTGCGCTGTGGCGTACAAGAGAGAACTTCACCTTGCGTCACGGACTGCTGGTGTTTGCCTCTGAGATCCTCACTGCACCCGCATTTGTGGTACCTCAGAGCCTCCGGGGGGTTATGCTGACGCACGCACACGACGCGCCAACAGCTGGCCTCCGGGGGGTCAACGCCACATACAAACTCTTGACTGACCGACAGATGACCCTCCCCCTACACCTGTTGTACAAACCGGGAGAGGTTAGCATCGCAACCGCCTACACCAACCACCAATACATGTCGGACTTACAGGAGCACCTGAAAGCGACCTTCTCTTTCGCTCAGAAGAAGCTTGAGAAAAGTGCAAAGGATTGCAAGGCTTACTACGATCAGAAAGCCCCAAACGACAAGGTATGGTATTACATCTTAGCGCACCCGATCGGACAGACAAGAGACTGGCTAACCAAGCTAACCCGAAAGCTCCTCCCACGTTGGTCGGGACCCTACGAGATTGTCAACAAACGATCTCCGGTGGTGTACCACGTGAAGATCACCAAAGGACGCAGAGAACCTACTCTGAAGTGGGTTCATCACAACCAAATCAAAGCGCACCAAAACCCCATGGGACATGTCAGGGATGCCGATAGTTCCAACTAGAACACAACTCCGACAAACACACGCCCGTTAGGGACTGTACTAACAACTGTTTTGCACGGATTGTAAAGTCTACTAACCCTAACTACTAAAACCTAATCAAAGAATTACGTGTTAGTGTCTCTAAAAACATCCCCAGATGTATGTTGACAGAAGCATGTGGTCACAACGCCTCCTCCTGATGGCATGTGACACTTACAGACCCCAGACGTTATTGCGTATCGTGATAGCAATACATGGCGGCGTTTGCTGTTAAAAACCTGTGACAGCAGGCAGCGCGTGCCCAACCTTCGTGGCGGTGCGAGACCAGGTCACAGAGACCTGGGCTAAAATAGTTGGGGGGCCGTTGACTCGTGAACACTTCCCTCCGAGAGGCGATCCTCCACTATGACAAGCATGACACAGCAGCACGAGTTGTTCTGCCCCAACGACACCTAACACAGGCGCCACCTACTGGAGCTTGGAAAATTTTAGCCAAATCCCCGACTTACAGCTGGTCCTAAGCCCGCAAAGTCCCTACCACTAGCCTCGTATGTTAACCTCCCCTGCATGCAAACCATAGAGTAGAATATCCTGTCACCTGTTTCGAACAGAAGCAGTCCAACCTAGAAGTTGCCCCTTCGCTAGGGTGAAACGTATGTCAAGAACCTTGTTAACCACTTTGTTTTTTTTTTTTCTTTCACCATAGACATCCACTTTGATAAGCTACCTCGGTGTCTTAGAGTCTTGTTTCTACGCCCAAATTCTTGCACTAGGAGTCAAGAGCTCTTGCATGGTTTACCACTCCCTCTGAGGATGATGTGCAGAGAGTTAGTAGCCTAGGGATAGTGTAACACCCACTAGCACCTGCCCCTCAGCCCAAATAGGATAAAGCGACCAGTCCAGGTTCAGAGGTTTACCCAAATCATGCCACTCTGTGCCGCTCGCTGACTCGGTAAGGACATTCCCTTTGACATTTGCCCGATGCTTCTTCATCGGAGAACCAACGGCCAATCGGGGGTTGTAGGGGAATGGAGATGGACATTCCACGGCCAGATAACCGAAAATTTCTCTTTGAACATTGGGGGTTTTTCGTTCTCCCTGTCTCCCTCACCGCAGGGGAGCCGCTGTGACTTTTTTTTTGATAACAGATCTTCTCCCCACAGTCTTACAGGAAGACGCCCCGATGAAAACTGTTTTATGTGATTATGCCATGAATGTTTGAATCAACTCCCTACACCGCATGTTTCACCTTGTGTTACGTATTTTTCCACTGTTTAAGGTTTTATATTCCCAATGCTTGATTTTCGAGCGCCCATCACAGGTGAAAGAAGATGTAAAATGTGTCTACCTCAAGAAATAATGTGCACAAACTGCCAAAAGTGTTTAACGTGTAAATGTTAAAACAGGGTTCAATGTTTTTGCCATTATTATTTACGTTACTCCAGTTTTATTTTCTCGGTCAGGAAAATGTTAAACAGGAAGTTCTCGCAGTAGCGCCCGCCCCTTTCGCTCCCAGCATGCCCTGCGGGCCAGGTATCAAAAGGACGCTCCAAGCTAGAAACGTTCTCTTTTGTCCTTCTCTTTGTTCTTCTTTTTGTTCTGTTGTTGTTGTTGTTGTTGTTGTTGTTGTTGTTGTTGTTGTTGTTGTTGTTGTTGTTGTTGTTGTTGTTGTTGTTGTTTTATGGCGGTTGGCATCCGAGTGTTGCATTACCGCCAGACTTTATTCCTCAGACGTTTCGTAGTCCTCAGACTCTGTCGTAGTCCGCAAAAGCACTCCTCCCACTGCCCTGGCGCCACAAAGCCCATGAGGTCACGATGTGTCCCCGTGACCAGAATAGCCGTTGTGTCAGAGACCAACCGGCCCCACTCCAGGGAGACTCCTCTTCACCCTCCTCGCCCTCTCCGACGTTCGGTGCTGTGTTCTCTTCTTGTTCTTCTCTCTTGAAGCCGTCTCCACGGGCGAGCTTTCACTTTTCCTTTGTCTCAACAAAATCCGTCCGTCACGTGGTCGACAAGGCCATGCCAGCCCCGGACTCTGAAACCACCTGAAACCACCTGGAACTACCTGGAACTAAGTCTAAGTGCTCAACCGGACAGAGACTTTCTTTGCTACTTCGTTTCTTTTCTTTTTGAAGTAATCTACGCCGTTTACGTGGATCAGCGCTACGTCCTCATCTGAGTAAAGGCCGCGTAAGGAGCTAACACGCCGCTAAAGCGTTCTACCGCTAAGGAACTCTCCGTTGCCGCCGCCGCTTCAAGGAGGTTGCAGCACACCGCTCCACGCGACCCCTCGCTCCCCGGCGCAGCCTCCTCCGCTCCCCGGCGCCAAGGACCCTACAGCACGTCGCAGCCTCCTCCGCTCCACGCGACCCCTCGCTCCCCGGCGCAGCACACCGCTCCCCGGCGCCAAGGACCTTACAGCACGTCGCAGCCTCCTCCGCTCCACGCGACGCATCGCTCCCCGACCGCCGCCAGCTCCACGGCCGCCGCTCGCTTCACGAACCTTCGCCGCCACACCGCTCCACGCGACGCCCCGCTACGGACTTCGTCCGCGGACAAGGACCAGTCGGACCGACTCTACAGAACCGTAAGCCGAGTCTATTGCGTGCGGTCCGTTTTGTGGCATGATTTGGGTAGAGCTCAGCGGTTCCTCCTCTCTTTAGCTTCTCACTTTCCCTCTTTTTGATATAGATTAGCATAGACACGTTTGATTATCAAAGGCAAAACCCTGGTTTAACATTATCTGCATGAAATCTGCTGTTAAATCTGATATAACATCACCTGTGATTTACCTGTGCGCATTTCTGCTCCGGTGTTTTGATAACCCTTTGGATTAATAAACTACACAAAAGAGTTATTGACTATTGTTTGTTTGATTAGACTATGTGTAAGTCCCTGAATCGTGAAACACCCTTCAGACCTTTTTAACGAGCGCGATTAAGGACAGTATCTTAGCTCTTTGGGTTTAACCCTGGTGCCCCGTCTTGTCTCGTTTCTGCTAAGAAATCTTCCTTAATCATAAACTGAATACATGTAGTTTGAGACCCTACATATGTGTGTTCTCGTGTGTTCTCAGGTGTGTTCTCAGGTGTGTTCTCGTGTGTGTTCTCGTGTGTTCTCAGGTGTGTTCTCGTGTGTGTTCTCGTGTGTTCTCGTGTGTTTTTGTGTGTTCTCAGGTGTGTTCTCAGGTGTGTTCTCGCGTGTGTTCTCGTGTGTTCTCGCGTGTGTTCTCGCGTGTGTTCTCAGGTGTGTTCTCAGGTGTGTTCTCAGGTGTGTTCTCGCGTGTGTTCTCGCGTGTGTTCTCATGTGTGTTCTCGCGTGTGTTCTTGTGTGTTCTCGTGTGTTCTCAGGTGTGTTCTCGTGTGTTCTCAGGTGTGTTCTCGTGTGTTCTCAGGTGTGTTCTCAGGTGTGTTCTCGTGTGTGTTCTCGCGTGTGTTCTCGCGTGTGTTCTCAGGTGTGTTCTCGCGTGTGTTCTCTCGTGTGTTCTCGTGTGTGTTCTCGCGTGTGTTCTCGCGTGTGTTCTCGCGTGTGTTCTCAGGTGTGTTCTCAGGTGTGTTCTCGTGTGTTCTCAGGTGTGTTCTCAGGTGTGTTCTCAGGTGTGTTCTCGCGTGTGTTCTCGCGTGTGTTCTCGCGTGTGTTCTCGCGTGTGTTCTCAGGTGTGTTCTCGTGTGTTCTCAGGTGTGGGCGCGGTCACATGGTCTCCTCTGGCTTGTGGACTCATCACAGGGAAATATAACGATGGCGTCCCAGAGAGCTCCAGAGCCACAGTCCAGGTCAGACACGATTAAACCAGCGAAAGTTCTAATATTGTGACATCCTGAGAACACAAACAAATACACCAAGTAAAAGTACTGATACATTAAAAGTACTGATTACTCAAGTACACATTTAGAAGTACCTGTTAACGAGGAACCAGAAAATTAAGTATTTCACACAGTTTTTTATAGAGAATTTGGCTGATTTGGGTTAACGTGAATTTGTTCACTCAAAGACTTGAACTCAAAACCTTTAGTCACAATGTCACCATAAACGTGCTACAAATAAACTCCTCAAACCAAATGAAAACAACTCCTAATTAAAAAAAATTAATGGATGCAGATATTTGGTCTAGACAACATAAAAAGTAAAAAGTATTCATTGTAAAAGACAGAGTCAAAAAAAGCCCTGTACTTTTGCTTTTGTGCTTCGTTACTTCGTTACTTCGTTACTTCGTCTTATCTGATCTAAATGAAACTGACTGAAACTTCAGCTCCAGCTGTTGCCGCTTTGTCTTCATTTGTGGAATAACGGAATTTAAACCTGACAAGAACAAAAACTGTGAAAGACAAAAACAAAAAAACAGTTTGTTTTTTATTCAAAATTTCAGCTGTAGAATTTTGCTGTATTTTTCATTGTGTTTTTCTCAGTTAAAAATAAAACATTTGCTGTTTTAAATGATTTTTTTTTACTGCAAATGTAGAAATTGAAATTCACAATAGAAAAAACATGAATTGGTTACAGCTCGTTTCCATCTGTAATCCCAGGTGTAAACTAAAGATACATTTACATTATAAATATATATATTCTAAGATTAGGAGCTTAGAAATGTTTGATTCACGTATACAGCGGTTGTGGTTGTGTTTCAGTGGTTGTGTTTCAGTGGTTGTGCTTCAGTGGTTGTGTTTCAGTGGTTGTGGTTGTGCTTCAGTGGTTGTGTTTCAGAGGTTGTGTTTCAGTGGTTGTGGTTGTGTTTCAGTGGTTGTGGTTGTGTTTCAGTGGTTGTGGTTGTGTTTCAGTGGTTGTGGTTGTGTTTCAGTGGTTGTGGTTGTGCTTCAGTGGTTGTGTTTCAGAGGTTGTGTTTCAGAGGTTGTGGTTGTGCTTCAGTGGTTGTGTTTCAGAGGTTGTGTTTCAGAGGTTGTGTTTCAGTGGTTGTGGTTGTGTTTCAGTGGTTGTGGTTGTGTTTCAGTGGTTGTGGTTGTGTTTCAGTGGTTGTGGTTGTGTTTCAGTGGTTGTGGTTGTGTTTCAGTGGTTGTGGTTGTGTTTCAGTGGTTGTGTTTCAGTGGTTGTGTTTCAGTGGTTGTGGTTGTGTTTCAGTGGTTGTGGTTGTGCTTCAGTGGTTGTGTTTCAGAGGTTGTGTTTCAGTGGTTGTGTTTCAGTGGTTGTGGTTGTGTTTCAGTGGTTGTGGTTGTGTTTCAGTGGTTGTGGTTGTGTTTCAGTGGTTGTGGTTGTGTTTCAGTGGTTGTGTTTCAGTGGTTGTGTTTCAGTGGTTGTGTTTCAGTGGTTGTGGTTGTGTTTCAGTGGTTGTGGTTGTGCTTCAGTGGTTGTGTTTCAGAGGTTGTGTTTCAGAGGTTGTGGTTGTGTTTCAGTGGTTGTGGTTGTGTTTCAGTGGTTGTGGTTGTGTTGCAGTGGTTGTGGTTGTGTTTAAGTGGTTGTGGTTGTGTTTCAGTGGTTGTGTTTCAGTGGTTGTTGTTGTGTTTCAGTGGTTGTGCTTCAGTGGTTGTGGTTGTGTTTCAGTGGTTGTGGTTGTGTTTCAGTGGTTGTGTTTCAGTGGTTGTGTTTCAGTGGTTGTGTTTCAGTGGTTGTGTTTCTGTGGTTGTGTTTCAGTGGTTGTGGTTGTGTTTCAGTGGTTGTGTTTCAGTGGTTGTGGTTGTGTTTCAGTGGTTGTGGTTGTGTTTCAGTGGTTGTGCTTCTGTGGTTGTGGTTGTGTTTCAGTGGTTGTGTTTCAGTGGTTGTGTTTCAGTGGTTGTGGTTGTGTTTCAGTGGTTTTGGTTGTGTTTCAGTGGTTGTGGTTGTGTTTCAGTGGTTGTGTTTCAGTGGTTGTGTTTCAGTGGTTGTGGTTGTGGTTGTGTTTCAGTGGTTGTGGTTGTGTTTCAGTGGTTGTGGTTGTGTTTCAGTTGTTGTGGTTGTGTTTCAGTGGTTGTGGTCATGTTTCAGTGGTTGTGGTTGTGTTTTGTGTTTCAGTGGTTGTGGTTGTGTTTCAGTGGTTGTGGTTGTGTTTCAGTGGTTGTGGTTGTGTTTCAGTGGTTGTGCTTCAGTGGTTGTTGTTGTGTTTCAGTGGTTGTGGTTGTGCTTCAGTGGTTGTTGTTGTGTTTCAGTTGTTTTTGTTGTGTTTCAGTGGTTGTGGTTGTGTTTCAGTGGTTGTGTTTCAGTGGTTGTGGTTTTGTTTCAGTGGTTGTGGTTGTGTTTCAGTGGTTGTGGTTGTGTTTCTGTGGTTGTGTTTCAGTGGTTGTGTTTCAGTGGTTGTGTTTCAGTGGTTGTGTTTCAGTGGTTGTGGTCGTGTTTCAGTGGTAGTGGTTGTGTTTTGTGTTTCAGTGGTTGTGTTTCAGTGGTTGTGGTTGTGTTTCAGTGGTTGTGCTTCTGTGGTTGTGTTTCAGTGGTTGTGGTTGTGTTTCAGTGGTTGTGGTTGTGCTTCTGTGGGTGTGGTTGTGCTTCTGTGGGTGTGGTTGTGTTTCAGTGGTTGTGGTTGTGTTTCAGTGGTTGTGTTTCAGTGGTTGTGGTTGTGTTTCTGTGGTTGTGTTTCAGTGGTTGTGTTTCAGTAGTTGTGGTTGTGTTTCAGTGGTTGTGCTTCTGTGGTTGTGGTTGTGTGTCAGTGGTTGTGTTTCAGTGGTTGTGTTTTGTGTTTCTGTGGTTGTGTTTTAGTGGTTGTGGTTTTGTTTCAGTGGTTGTGCTTCAGTGGTTGTGGTTGTGTTTCAGTGGTTGTGGTTGTGTTTCAGTGGTTGTGGTTGTGTTTCAGTGGTTGTGGTTGTGTTTCAGTGGTAGTGGTTGTGGTTGTGTTTCAGTGGTTGTGTTTCAGTGGTTGTGGTCGTGTTTCAGTGGTTGTTTTTTTTTCAGTGGTTGTGGTTGTGTTTTGTGTTTCAGTGGTTGTGTTTCAGTGGTTGTGTTTCAGTGGTTGTGTTTCAGTGGTTGTGGTTGTGTTTCAGTGGTTGTGCTTCTGTGGTTGTGTTTCAGTGGTTGTGGTTGTGTTTCAGTGGTTGTGTTTCAGTGGTTGTGTTTCATTGGTTGTGGTTGTGTTTCAGTGGTTGTGTTTCAGTGGTTGTGTTTCAGTGGTTGTGGTTGTGTTTCAGTGGTTGTGTTTCAGTGGTTGTGTTTCATTGGTTGTGGTTGTGTTTCAGTGGTTGTGGTTGTGCTTCTGTGGGTGTGGTTGTGCTTCTGTGGGTGTGGTTGTGTTTCAGTGGTTGTGGTTGTGTTTCAGTGGTTGTGTTTCAGTGGTTGTGGTTGTGTTTCAGTGGTTGTGTTTCAGTAGTTGTGGTTGTGTTTCAGTGGTTGTGCTTCTGTGGTTGTGGTTGTGTTTCAGTGGTTGTGTGTCAGTGGTTGTGTTTTAGTGGTTGTGGTTTTGTTTCAGTGGTTGTGGTCGTGTTTCAGTGGTTGTGGTCGTGTTTCAGTGGTTGTGGTTGTGTTTCAGTGGTTGTGTTTCAGTGGTTGTGGTTGTGTTTCAGTGGTTGTGGTTGTGTTTCAGTGGTAGTGGTTGTGGTTGTGTTTCAGTGGTTGTGGTTGCTTCAGTGGTTGTGTTTCAGTGGTTGTGGTTGTGTTTCAGTGGTTGTGGTTGTGTTTCAGTGGCAGTGGTTGTGTTTCAGTGGTTGTGTTTCAGTGGTTGTGGTTGTGTTTCAGTGGTTGTGGTTGTGTTTCAGTGGTAGTGGTTGTGTTTCAGTGGTTGTGCTTCTGTGGTTGTGTTACAGTGGTTGTGGTTGTGTTTCAGTGGTTGTGGTTGTGTTTCAGTGGTTGTGGTTGTGCTTCTGTGGGTGTGGTTGTACTTCTGTGGGTGTGGTTGTGTTTCAGTGGTTGTGGTTGTGTTTCAGTGGTTGTGTTTCAGTGGTTGTGGTTGTGTTTCTGTGGTTGTGTTTCAGTGGTTGTGTTTCAGTAGTTGTGGTTGTGTTTCAGTGGTTGTGGTGTTTCAGTGGTTGTGTTTCAGTGGTTGTGTTTCATTGGTTGTGGTTGTGTTTCAGTGGTTGTGTTTCAGTGGTTGTGTTTCAGTGGTTGTGGTTGTGTTTCAGTGGTTGTGTTTCAGTGGTTGTGTTTCATTGGTTGTGGTTGTGTTTCAGTGGTTGTGGTTGTGCTTCTGTGGGTGTGGTTGTGCTTCTGTGGGTGTGGTTGTGTTTCAGTGGTTGTGGTTGTGTTTCAGTGGTTGTGTTTCAGTGGTTGTGGTTGTGTTTCAGTGGTTGTGTTTCAGTGGTTGTGGTTGTGTTTCAGTGGTTGTGCTTCTGTGGTTGTGTTTCAGTGGTTGTGGTTGTGTTTCAGTGGTTGTGTTTCAGTGGTTGTGTTTCATTGGTTGTGGTTGTGTTTCAGTGGTTGTGTTTCAGTGGTTGTGTTTCAGTGGTTGTGGTTGTGTTTCAGTGGTTGTGTTTCAGTGGTTGTGTTTCATTGGTTGTGGTTGTGTTTCAGTGGTTGTGGTTGTGCTTCTGTGGGTGTGGTTGTGCTTCTGTGGGTGTGGTTGTGTTTCAGTGGTTGTGGTTGTGTTTCAGTGGTTGTGTTTCAGTGGTTGTGGTTGTGTTTCAGTGGTTGTGTTTCAGTAGTTGTGGTTGTGTTTCAGTGGTTGTGCTTCTGTGGTTGTGGTTGTGTGTCAGTGGTTGTGTTTTAGTGGTTGTGGTTTTGTTTCAGTGGTTGTGGTCGTGTTTCAGTGGTTGTGGTCGTGTTTCAGTGGTTGTGGTTGTGTTTCAGTGGTTGTGTTTCAGTGGTTGTGGTTGTGTTTCAGTGGTTGTGGTTGTGTTTCAGTGGTAGTGGTTGTGGTTGTGTTTCAGTGGTTGTGGTTGCTTCAGTGGTTGTGTTTCAGTGGTTGTGGTTGTGTTTCAGTGGTTGTGGTTGTGTTTCAGTGGCAGTGGTTGTGGTTGTGTTTCAGTGGTTGTGTTTCAGTGGTTGTGGTTGTGTTTCAGTGGTTGTGGTTGTGTTTCAGTGGTAGTGGTTGTGTTTCAGTGGTTGTGCTTCTGTGGTTGTGTTACAGTGGTTGTGGTTGTGTTTCAGTGGTTGTGGTTGTGTTTCAGTGGTTGTGTTTCAGTGGTTGTGGTTGTGTTTCTGTGGTTGTGTTTCAGTGGTTGTGTTTCAGTAGTTGTGGTTGTGTTTCAGTGGTTGTGCTTCTGTGGTTGTGGTTGTGTGTCAGTGGTTGTGTTTCAGTGGTTGTGGTTTTGTTTCAGTGGTTGTGTTTCTGTGGTTGTGCTTCAGTGGTTGTGTTTCAGTGGTTGTGTTTCTGTGGTTGTGCTTCAGTGGTTGTGGTTGTGTTTCAGTGGTTGTGGTTGTGTTTCAGTGGTAGTGGTTGTGGTTGTGTTTCAGTGGTTGGTTTTTTTCAGTGGTTGTGGTTGTGTTTTGTGTTTCAGTGGTTGTGGTGTTTCAGTGGTTGTGTTTCAGTGGTTGTGTTTCAGTGGTTGTGTTTCAGTGGTTGTGGTTGTGTTTCAGTGGTTGTGTTTCAGTGGTTGTGTTTCAGTGGTTGTGGTTGTGTTTCAGTGGTTGTGTTTCAGTGGTTGTGTTTCATTGGTTGTGGTTGTGTTTCAGTGGTTGTGTTTCATTGGTTGTGGTTGTGTTTCAGTGGTTGTGTTTCAGTGGTTGTGCTTCAGTGGTTGTTGTTGTGTTTCAGTGGTTGTGGTTGTGCTTCAGTGGTTGTTGTTGTGTTTCAGTTGTTTTTGTTGTGTTTCAGTGGTTGTGGTTGTGTTTCAGTGGTTGTGTTTCAGTGGTTGTGGTTTTGTTTCAGTGGTTGTGGTTGTGTTTCAGTGGTTGTGGTTGTGTTTCAGTGGTTGTGGTTGTGTTTCAGTGGTTGTGTTTCAGTGGTTGTGTTTCAGTGGTCGTGTTTCAGTGGTAGTGGTTGTGTTTTGTGTTTCAGTGGTTGTGTTTCAGTGGTTGTGGTTGTGTTTCAGTGGTTGTGCTTCTGTGGTTGTGTTTCAGTGGTTGTGGTTGTGTTTCAGTGGTTGTGGTTGTGCTTCTGTGGGTGTGGTTGTGCTTCTGTGGGTGTGGTTGTGTTTCAGTGGTTGTGGTTGTGTTTCAGTGGTTGTGTTTCAGTGGTTGTGGTTGTGTTTCTGTGGTTGTGTTTCAGTGGTTGTGTTTCAGTAGTTGTGGTTGTGTTTCAGTGGTTGTGCTTCTGTGGTTGTGGTTGTGTGTCAGTGGTTGTGTTTCAGTGGTTGTGTTTTGTGTTTCTGTGGTTGTGTTTTAGTGGTTGTGGTTTTGTTTCAGTGGTTGTGTTTCTGTGGTTGTGCTTCAGTGGTTGTGGTTGTGTTTCAGTGGTTGTGGTTGTGTTTCAGTGGTTGTGGTTGTGTTTCAGTGGTTGTGGTTGTGTTTCAGTGGTTGTGGTTGTGTTTCAGTGGTAGTGGTTGTAGTTGTGTTTCAGTGGTTGTGTTTCAGTGGTTGTGGTCGTGTTTCAGTGGTTGGTTTTTTTTCAGTGGTTGTGGTTGTGTTTTGTGTTTCAGTGGTTGTGTTTCAGTGGTTGTGTTTCAGTGGTTGTGCTTCTGTGGTTGTGTTTCAGTGGTTGTGGTTGTGTTTCAGTGGTTGTGTTTCAGTGGTTGTGTTTCATTGGTTGTGGTTGTGTTTCAGTGGTTGTGGTTGTGCTTCTGTGGGTGTGGTTGTGCTTCTGTGGGTGTGGTTGTGTTTCAGTGGTTGTGGTTGTGTTTCAGTGGTTGTGTTTCAGTGGTTGTGGTTGTGTTTCAGTGGTTGTGTTTCAGTAGTTGTGGTTGTGTTTCAGTGGTTGTGCTTCTGTGGTTGTGGTTGTGTTTCAGTGGTTGTGGTCGTGTTTCAGTGGTTGTGGTCGTGTTTCAGTGGTTGTGGTTGTGTTTCAGTGGTTGTGGTTGTGTTTCAGTGGTAGTGGTTGTGGTTGTGTTTCAGTGGTTGTGGTTGCTTCAGTGGTTGTGTTTCAGTGGTTGTGGTTGTGTTTCAGTGGTTGTGGTTGTGTTTCAGTGGCAGTGGTTTTGGTTGTGTTTCAGTGGTTGTGTTTCAGTGGTTGTGGTTGTGTTTCAGTGGTTGTGGTTGTGTTTCAGTGGTTGTGTTTCAGTGGTTGTGGTTTTGTTTCAGTGGTTGTGGTTGTGTTTCAGTGGTTGTGGTTGTGTTTCAGTGGTTGTGGTTGTGTTTCAGTGGTTGTGTTTCAGTGGTTGTGTTTCAGTGGTCGTGTTTCAGTGGTAGTGGTTGTGTTTTGTGTTTCAGTGGTTGTGTTTCAGTGGTTGTGGTTGTGTTTCAGTGGTTGTGCTTCTGTGGTTGTGTTTCAGTGGTTGTGGTTGTGTTTCAGTGGTTGTGGTTGTGCTTCTGTGGGTGTGGTTGTGCTTCTGTGGGTGTGGTTGTGTTTCAGTGGTTGTGGTTGTGTTTCAGTGGTTGTGTTTCAGTGGTTGTGGTTGTGTTTCTGTGGTTGTGTTTCAGTGGTTGTGTTTCAGTAGTTGTGGTTGTGTTTCAGTGGTTGTGCTTCTGTGGTTGTGGTTGTGTTTCAGTGGTTGTGGTTGTGTTTCAGTGGTTGTGGTTGTGCTTCTGTGGGTGTGGTTGTGTTTCAGTGGTTGTGGTTGTGTTTCAGTGGTTGTGTTTCAGTGGTTGTGGTTGTGTTTCTGTGGTTGTGTTTCAGTGGTTGTGTTTCAGTAGTTGTGGTTGTGTTTCAGTGGTTGTGCTTCTGTGGTTGTGGTTGTGTGTCAGTGGTTGTGTTTCAGTGGTTGTGTTTTGTGTTTCTGTGGTTGTGTTTTAGTGGTTGTGGTTTTGTTTCAGTGGTTGTGTTTCTGTGGTTGTGCTTCAGTGGTTGTGGTTGTGTTTCAGTGGTTGTGGTTGTGTTTCAGTGGTAGTGGTTGTGGTTGTGTTTCAGTGGTTGTGGTTGCTTCAGTGGTTGTGCTTCTGTGGTTGTGGTTGTGTTTCAGTGGTTGTGGTTGTGCTTCTGTGGGTGTGGTTGTGTTTCAGTGGTTGTGGTTGTGTTTCAGTGGTTGTGTTTCAGTGGTTGTGGTTGTGTTTCAGTGGTTGTGTTTCAGTGGTTGTGGTTGTGTTTCTGTGGTTGTGTTTCAGTGGTTGTGTTTCAGTAGTTGTGGTTGTGTTTCAGTGGTTGTGCTTCTGTGGTTGTGGTTGTGTTTCAGTGGTTGTGTGTCAGTGGTTGTGTTTCAGTGGTTGTGTTTTGTGTTTCAGTGGTTGTGGTTGTGTTTTAGTGGTTGTGGTTTTGTTTCAGTGGTTGTGTTTCAGTGGTTGTGGTTGTGTTTCAGTGGTTGTGGTTGTGTTTCAGTGGTTGTGCTTCTGTGGTTGTGGTTGTGTGTCAGTGGTTGTGTTTCAGTGGTTGTGTTTTGTGTTTCAGTGGTTGTGGTTGTGTTTTAGTGGTTGTGGTTTTGTTTCAGTGGTTGTGTTTCAGTGGTTGTGGTTGTGTTTCAGTGGTTGTGGTTGTGTTTCAGTGGTAGTGGTTGTGGTTGTGTTTCAGTGGTTGTGGTTGCTTCAGTGGTTGTGGTCGTGTTTCAGTGGTTGGTTTTTTTCAGTGGTTGTGGTTGTGTTTTGTGTTTCAGTGGTTGTGGTGTTTCAGTGGTTGTGTTTCAGTGGTTGTGTTTCAGTGGTTGTGGTTGTGCTTCAGTGGTTGTGTTTCAGTGGTTGTGGTTGTGTGTCAGTGGTTGTGTTTCAGTGGTTGTGTTTTGTGTTTCAGTGGTTGTGTTTCAGTGGTTGTGGTTGTGTTTTAGTGGTTGTGGTTTATTTTCAGTGGTTGTGTTTCAGTGGTTGTGCTTCAGTGGTTGTGGTTGTGTTTTGTGTTTCAGTGGTTGTGGTTGTGTTTTAGTGGTTGTGGTTGTGCTTCAGTGGTTGTGGTTGTGCTTCAGTGTTTTTTGTTGTGTTTCAGTGGTTGTGTTTCAGTGGTTGTGGTTGTGTTTCTGTGGTTGTGTTTCAGTGGTTGTGTTTCAGTGGTTGTGGTTGTGTTTCAGTGGTTGTGGTTGTGTTTCAGTGGTTGTGGTTGTGTTTCAGTGGTTGTGTTTCAGTGGTTGTGGTTGTGTTTCAGTGGTTGTGGTTGTGTTTCAGTGGTTGTGGTTGTGTTTCTGTGGTTGTGTTTTTGTGGTTGTTTCAGTGGTTGTGGTTTTTTTTCAGTGGTTGTGTTTCAGTGGTTGTGGTTGTGTTTCAGTGGTTGTGGTTGTGCTTCAGTGGTTGTGGTTGTGTGTTGTGTTTCAGTGGTTGTGGTTGTGTTTCAGTGGTTGTGGTTGTGTTTCAGTGGTTGTGGTTGTGTTTCAGTGGTTGTGGTTGTGTTTCAGTGGTTGTGGTGTTTCAGTGGTTGTGGTTGTGTTTCAGTGGTTGTGTTTCAGTGGTTGTGGTTGTGTTTCAGTGGTTGTGTTTCAGTTGTTGTGGTTGTGTTTCAGTGGTTGTGGTGTTTCAGTGGTTGTGGTTGTGTTTCAGTGGTTGTGGTTGTGTTTCAGTGGTTGTGTTTCAGTGGTTGTGGTTGTGTTTCAGTGGTTGTGGTGTTTCAGTGGTTGTGGTTGTGTTTCAGTGGTTGTGTTTCAGTGGTTGTGGTTGTGTTTCAGTGGTTGTGGTTGTGTTTCAGTGGTTGTGTTTCAGTGGTTGTGTTTCAGTGGTTGTGGTTGTGTTTCAGTGGTTGTGTTTCAGTGGTTGTGTTTCAGTGGTTGTGGTTGTGTTTCAGTGGTTGTGTTTCAGTGGTTGTGGTTGTGTTTCAGGGTTACTCGTGGCTGAGAGAGCGTCTTTGCAGTGACGAGGGGAAGAAGCAGCTCAGTAAGATCAGAGAGCTCCACCAAGTGGCCGAGCGCTTGAACTGCACCGCCGCGCAGCTCGCCATCGGTGAATACTTTACATCTCTTAGTCTGTCCGCTTTGTACATGTATATATTTATACTTGTTTGTACTCTTATATATGTATACTTGTGGACTCATATATATTTATACTTGTGTACTCATATATATTTATACTTGTGCACTCATATATATTTATACTTGTGTACTCTTATAAATGTATACTTGTGTACTCATATATATTTATACTTGTGTACTCTTATAAATGTATACTTGCGGACTCATATATTTATACTTGTGTACTCTTATAAATGTATACTTGTGTACTCTTATATATTTATACTTGTGTACTCTTATATATTTATACTTGTGTATTTCAGCCTGGTGCCTGCGCAGTGAGGGCGTGTCCTCGGTTCTTTTGGGCGTCTCCAACACTGAACAGCTGCAGGAGAATCTGGGTGCAGTTAAGGTCAGACTCCTCCCCCTTTTCTCCAGACCCCTCCCCTGTCTCTTCAGAATCCTCCCTCTTCTCTTAAAACTCCTCCCTCTCCCCCAGACTCCTCCCCCTTCCTTCGAGACCCTTCCTGCTTCTCACAGGTTCTTTGTCCTCGCTCCAGATGACTCTTTGTTCTTGTCCTCCACAGGTTCTTTGTCCTCGCTCCAGATGACTCTTTGTTCTTGTCCTCCAGGTTCTTTGTCCTCGCTCCAGATGTCTCTTTGTTCTTGTCCTCCAGGTTCTTTGTCCTCGCTCCAGATGACTCTTTGTTCTTGTCCTCCAGGTTCTTTGTCCTCGCTCCAGATGACTCTTTGTTCTTGTCCTCCAGGTTCTTTGTCCTCGCTCCAGATGACTCTTTGTTCTTGTCCTCCAGGTTCTTTGTCCTCGCTCCAGATGAATCTTTGTTCTTGTCCTCTGCAGGTTCTTTGTCCTCGCTCCAGATGAATCTTTGTTCTTGTCCTCTGCAGGTTCTTTGTCCTCGCTCCAGATGACTCTTTGTTCTTGTCCTCCAGGTTCTTTGTCCTCGCTCCAGATGTCTCTTTGTTCTTGTCCTCCAGGTTCTTTGTCCTCGCTCCAGATGACTCTTTGTTCTTGTCCTCCAGGTTCTTTGTCCTCGCTCCAGATGTCTCTTTGTACTTGTCCTCCACAGGTTCTTTGTCCTCGCTCCAGATGACTCTTAGTTCTTGTCCTCTGCAGGTTCTTTCTCGTCTGGATGTGTCGGTTGTGTCAGAAATGGACGCTCTCCTCGGAAACAAACCTCAGACCAACAGAAAGACTGACATCTAAGTCTGATAATAATAATGACAGTCATTTATTAATGTATTTATTATTCATGTTTTATGCAACACATTATGGAAAATAAAGCTTTATAACTCAAAGTGTGTGAGCTTTACATTTCTCCAGAACTAAACCAGGTCAATTCCTTTATTTTTGAATGTATCTGTAGACTGATGTTTGCCTGTCGACTTTATTGGGATGAGAGCGGAGAGTGACATGCAGCAAACGTTCGAGTGCCAGATCTGACCTCACGACGCAGCCTGCCACAGGCATATGTGCTCTCCACTCCACCACCAGTGGCAGGAGTAAGTTATTATTGAATACATTATTGGTGTTGAATTGACTTGATAGAAATGATTTAGTTGACGAGGCAGTGACAGTAAAAGCTTCTGCCAGAGGCCCCTGGGAGCCCCTGGGAGCCCCTGGGAGACTCTGGGAGTCCCTGGGAGCCCCTGGGAGCTTGAGGGTTCTTCAGTATCTTTGCTGATGTTTTTCCTGGAGCTCCAGTTTGGGGGTCAGTGCCCCAAGTGCTCCGGTCACTATGGAAACCACTGATACCTTCAGGCTCAGGACCTTCTCCAGCTCCTCTTGCACCTGCAGTTATGTGTGGGACGGTCTCAGGGCCCTTGACACAACCGCAACTCAATTTTGTCAATGAGACTCATGTCATAATTGTTATATCGTTGCCGTAGCGATGACCAAAACCTCCCACGTTATTCCAACGGGGAAATCGCCAGAACATGTTTACACTTTAGACTTTTAACGAACTTCTTCTTCTTCTTCTTCTTCTTCTTCGAGAGGCAATATTCATTTTCAAACAGATGCATTTTGGAGTCATTTAGGACCAACTCAAATGTTCAAAATCAGATGTTTTTGATGAATCATTTACAGTAGAACAAGTTCAAGAGAGAAAAGTATTTGAAGATTGATAAAATTTGTGTGTGAGTTTTATTCTCAAAAGAGTTTGTCACAAAACACGATTCACACGGTGAAACAAACAACAATGAATAATAATGGCAACATTTTTCAAAAAGGGCATAAAATGTAGAATTCACATTTTACATAATAATAATATAATTATTAATAATATAATAGACTTTATATACACAATTTACAGTTGGTCAGAATAGTGCAAATAGTTATTGGTTTGAATAATGTTCAGGTTTATTGTTTATAACCCTTAAGAGGGATTTATAATTAAAAGAGTTTGAACAAACTTCATATTTCACTTGAGTTTAAAGTTTTCTTTCTTCACAAAAGTCATGTTTTGTTTGTTCTTTCACACTTTATAAAGACATCGTTAAATCTTTGTGGATAAACTTCTCCTGCAGGTTCAGTCTCTCCACCAGGGGGAGACAGAGCTCTGTTATTCCAATGTATTTCAGGAGCAAAAAGTGAAACCTGCAAAACAGAAAACAAACCAACACAAATGTCACGTGTTTGAAATGAGTCTGTGTTTTGTTAAAAAGTGTGATTTTACTTTATAGTATTTTATTTAGTATTTAGTTTTTCTGAGGTTTTCCACACATTTTGTTTCATGTTTGGTGTTTCCACAGTATTTGATTAGTTGTTTCCTGAGCCGTGTTTATGTCCCTGGGACCGGCTCCAGGGGCCCATGACCCCTGAACAAGGCCAGGGGCCCACGACCCCTGAACAAGCCCAGGGGCCCACGACCCCTGAACAAGCCAAGGGGCCCACGACCCCTGAACAAGGCCAGGGGCCCACGACCCCTGAACAAGCCAAGGGGCCCACGACCCCTGAACAAGCCAAGGGGCCCACGACCCCTGAACAAGGCCAGGGGCCCACGACCCCTGAACAAGCCAAGGGGCCCACGACCCCTGAACAAGCCAAGGGGCCCACGACCCCTGAACAAGCACTACAAGATGAATGAATTAAATATAAATATAAAATGTGTGTTTCCAGTTTAAGAGACTTTATGTGTCATTTTAGATTTATGAAACGCTGCTGCTCCAGCAGACCACACCTACAGGAGCTGATGCACCACAGAGTCAGAGAAAGTCTTCAGGAGTGGCCCTGTCAGGAGCGGCCCTGTCAGGAGCGGCCCTGTCACTCCAAAAGACCTGAGTCTCCTCAGGAGGTGGAGCCGACTCTGGCTCTTCCTGTTCAGTCTGTGTTTTGAGTCCAGTTTGTGGTCCTGCAGGGGGCGCAGGCTGCTACACACTTTCAGACCTGCAGGGGGCGCAGGCTGCTACACACTTTCAGACCTGCAGGGGGCGCAGGCTGTTACACACTTTCAGTCCTGCAGGGGGCGCAGGCTGTTACACACTTTCAGACCTGCAGGGGGCGCAGGCTGCTACACACTTTCAGTCCTGCAGGGGGCGCAGGCTGCTACACACTTTCAGTCCTGCAGGGGGCGCAGGCTGTTACACACTTTCAGTCCTGCAGGGGGCGCAGGCTGCTACACACTCTCAGTCCTGCAGGGGGCGCAGGCTGTTACACACTTTCAGACCTGCAGGGGGCGCAGGCTGCTACACACTTTCAGTCCTGCAGGGGGCGCAGGCTGCTACACACTTTCAGACCTGCAGGGGGCGCAGGCTGTTACACACTCTCAGTCCTGCAGGGGGCGCAGGCTGTTACACACTCTCAGACCTGCAGGGGGCGCAGGCTGTTACACACTCTCAGACCTGCAGGGGGCGCAGGCTGCTACACACTTTCAGACCTGCAGGGGGCGCAGGCTGTTACACACTCTCAGACCTGCAGGGGGCGCAGGCTGTTACACACTTTCAGTCCTGCAGGGGGCGCAGGCTGTTACACACTTTCAGACCTGCAGGGGGCGCAGGCTGCTACACACTTTCAGATGTTCTGTCCTTGACGACAGGTGAGTCATCAGCAGCGGACGCTCTGATTGGTCCACAGCTCTTACACTTTGTGTGGAAAGTCCCCAGAGTGTTGGTCACATGATCTTCTGGTTTGACTCGTTAGAGAGAGAAAAGTGTGACGTCATCCATGGGTCTGTTATTGTAGTTCCTGAACTGTCCACCAGGGGCGCCTCAGTGTGAGCGTGTTTGAGGAGATAAAGTGATTCTTGACTTTTGTCACAGTCAAAGTCACAGTTTAGTCTGAATAATGATGGACAGATCAGACCATGTGACACAAACACTTTCACAAACACACAATCTTCACACGAAACAAAACTATATCAGTATTTCACATTCTCACACAAACTAAACAACTTTATTCACTTTCATTGTTATATTTTACAGTTCATGGTTATTATTGTGTTGAATGTTTCTCCAGTAAAACTCAGAAACTACAGCAAATACAGGTTATTTAATGTATTATTTATTAATTTCATCTGATCTTTATTAATGACACAAGAGCATGAGAAGAAAGAGAAAGAGAAAGAATTATGAAACTTGCTGAGCCGGATTAAAGTGAAGCTGCTCCTGCAGCTCAGATCAGCCTGTTTTACACTCGAGTTTGAACAAAGTACAACATGAGATGAGTCTTTATTGTAGGACAATGTGTCCTCCACATGTGACGTGTCCTTCAGGGACACTGGGACGTCTCCTCAGGAGCCTGACCCACATCTTTGTGCTTGACTTGGTCAGGACTAAAGTAACTGGAGGGTTTTAAAAAAGGAATTAAAGCCGCAAGCGGCATCCATCGGCCCTCGGGCCGCCGGGCTTCGTGCTCCGCTCTGCACTTTTCACTGTTTTATCTAAACATGAAAGAGACGGCGACACATTGGACACGGCCAATGTTCATGTATGTGTAAGTGTGCATGTTCTCTGTGTGTTCATGTATGTGTAAGTGTGCATGTTCTCTGTGTGTTCATGTATGTGTAAGTGTGCATGTTCTCTGTGTGTGTTCATGTATGTGTAAGTGTGCATGTTCTCTGTGTGTGTTCATGTATGTGTAAGTGTGCATGTTCTCTGTGTGTTCATGTATGTGTAAGTGTGCATGTTCTCTGTGTGTGTTCATGTATGTGTAAGTGTGCATGTTCTCTGTGTGTTCATGTATGTGTAAGTGTGCATGTTCTCTGTGTGTTCATGTATGTGTAAGTGTGCATGTTCTCTGTGTGTGTTCATGTATGTGTAAGTGTGCATGTTCTCTGTGTGTTCATGTATGTGTAAGTGTGCATGTTCTCTGTGTGTTCATGTATGTGTAAGTGTGCATGTTCTCTGTGTGTGTTCATGTATGTGTAAGTGTGCATGTTCTCTGTGTGTTCATGTATGTGTAAGTGTGCATGTTCTCTGTGTGTTCATGTATGTGTAAGTGTGCATGTTCTCTGTGTGTTCATGTATGTGTAAGTGTGCATGTTCTCTGTGTGTTCATGTATGTGTAAGTGTGCATGTTCTCTGTGTGTGTTCATGTATGTGTAAGTGTGCATGTTCTCTGTGTGTTCATGTATGTGTAAGTGTGCATGTTCTCTGTGTGTTCATGTATGTGTAAGTGTGCATGTTCTCTGTGTGTTCATGTATGTGTAAGTGTGCATGTTCTCTGTGTGTTCATGTATGTGTAAGTGTGCATGTTCTCTGTGTGTGTTCATGTATGTGTAAGTGTGCATGTTCTCTGTGTGTTCATGTATGTGTAAGTGTGCATGTTCTCTGTGTGTGTTCATGTATGTGTAAGTGTGCATGTTCTCTGTGTGTGTTCATGTATGTGTAAGTGTGCATGTTCTCTGTGTGTTCATGTATGTGTAAGTGTGCATGTTCTCTGTGTGTTCATGTATGTGTAAGTGTGCATGTTCTCTGTGTGTTCATGTATGTGTAAGTGTGCATGTTCTCTGTGTGTTCATGTATGTGTAAGTGTGCATGTTCTCTGTGTGTTCATGTATGTGTAAGTGTGCATGTTCTCTGTGTGTTCATGTATGTGTAAGTGTGCATGTTCTCTGTGTGTTCATGTATGTGTAAGTGTGCATGTTCTCTGTGTGTTCATGTATGTGTAAGTGTGCATGTTCTCTGTGTGTCCATGTATGTGTAAGTGTGCATGTTCTCTGTGTGTGTTCATGTATGTGTAAGTGTGCATGTTCTCTGTGTGTTCATGTATGTGTAAGTGTGCATGTTCTCTGTGTGTTCATGTATGTGTAAGTGTGCATGTTCTCTGTGTGTTCATGTATGTGTAAGTGTGCATGTTCTCTGTGTGTGTTCATGTATGTGTAAGTGTGCATGTTCTCTGTGTGTTTTCATGTATGTGTAAGTGTGCATGTTCTCTGTGTGTGTTCATGTATGTGTAAGTGTGCATGTTCTCTGTGTGTGTTCATGTATGTGTAAGTGTGCATGTTCTCTGTGTGTTCATGTATGTGTAAGTGTGCATGTTCTCTGTGTGTGTTCATGTATGTGTAAGTGTGCATGTTCTCTGTGTGTGTTCATGTATGTGTAAGTGTGCATGTTCTCTGTGTGTGTTCATGTATGTGTAAGTGTGCATGTTCTCTGTGTGTGTTCATGTATGTGTAAGTGTGCATGTTCTCTGTGTGTGTTCATGTATGTGTAAGTGTGCATGTTCTCTGTGTGTTCATGTATGTGTAAGTGTGCATGTTCTCTGTGTGTGTTCATGTATGTGTAAGTGTGCATGTTCTCTGTGTGTTCATGTATGTGTAAGTGTGCATGTTCTCTGTGTGTTCATGTATGTGTAAGTGTGCATGTTCTCTGTGTGTGTTCATGTATGTGTAAGTGTGCATGTTCTCTGTGTGTGTTCATGTATGTGTAAGTGTGCATGTTCTCTGTGTGTTCATGTATGTGTAAGTGTGCATGTTCTCTGTGTGTTCATGTATGTGTAAGTGTGCATGTTCTCTGTGTGTTCATGTATGTGTAAGTGTGCATGTTCTCTGTGTGTTCATGTATGTGTAAGTGTGCATGTTCTCTGTGTGTTCATGTATGTGTAAGTGTGCATGTTCTCTGTGTGTTCATGTATGTGTAAGTGTGCATGTTCTCTGTGTGTTCATGTATGTGTAAGTGTGCATGTTCTCTGTGTGTTCATGTATGTGTAAGTGTGCATGTTCTCTGTGTGTTCATGTATGTGTAAGTGTGCATGTTCTCTGTGTGTTCATGTATGTGTAAGTGTGCATGTTCTCTGTGTGTGTTCATGTATGTGTAAGTGTGCATGTTCTCTGTGTGTGTTCATGTATGTGTAAGTGTGCATGTTCTCTGTGTGTTCATGTATGTGTAAGTGTGCATGTTCTCTGTGTGTTCATGTATGTGTAAGTGTGCATGTTCTCTGTGTGTTCATGTATGTGTAAGTGTGCATGTTCTCTGTGTGTTCATGTATGTGTAAGTGTGCATGTTCTCTGTGTGTGTTCATGTATGTGTAAGTGTGCATGTTCTCTGTGTGTGTTCATGTATGTGTAAGTGTGCATGTTCTCTGTGTGTTCATGTATGTGTAAGTGTGCATGTTCTCTGTGTGTTCATGTATGTGTAAGTGTGCATGTTCTCTGTGTGTGTTCATGTATGTGTAAGTGTGCATGTTCTCTGTGTGTTCATGTATGTGTAAGTGTGCATGTTCTCTGTGTGTTCATGTATGTGTAAGTGTGCATGTTCTCTGTGTGTTCATGTATGTGTAAGTGTGCATGTTCTCTGTGTGTTCATGTATGTGTAAGTGTGCATGTTCTCTGTGTGTTCATGTATGTGTAAGTGTGCATGTTCTCTGTGTGTTCATGTATGTGTAAGTGTGCATGTTCTCTGTGTGTGTTCATGTATGTGTAAGTGTGCATGTTCTCTGTGTGTTCATGTATGTGTAAGTGTGCATGTTCTCTGTGTGTTCATGTATGTGTAAGTGTGCATGTTCTCTGTGTGTGTTCATGTATGTGTAAGTGTGCATGTTCTCTGTGTGTGTTCATGTATGTGTAAGTATGCATGTTCTCTGTGTGTGTTCATGTATGTGTAAGTGTGCATGTTCTCTGTGTGTTCATGTATGTGTAAGTGTGCATGTTCTCTGTGTGTTCATGTATGTGTAAGTGTGCATGTTCTCTGTGTGTTCATGTATGTGTAAGTGTGCATGTTCTCTGTGTGTGTTCATGTATGTGTAAGTGTGCATGTTCTCTGTGTGTGTTCATGTATGTGTAAGTGTGCATGTTCTCTGTGTGTTCATGTATGTGTAAGTGTGCATGTTCTCTGTGTGTTCATGTATGTGTAAGTGTGCATGTTCTCTGTGTGTTCATGTATGTGTAAGTTTGCATGTTCTCTGTGTGTGTTCATGTATGTGTAAGTGTGCATGTTCTCTGTGTGTGTTCATGTATGTGTAAGTGTGCATGTTCTCTGTGTGTGTTCATGTATGTGTAAGTGTGCATGTTCTCTGTGTGTGTTCATGTATGTGTAAGTGTGCATGTTCTCTGTGTGTTCATGTATGTGTAAGTGTGCATGTTCTCTGTGTGTGTTCATGTATGTGTAAGTGTGCATGTTCTCTGTGTGTTCATGTATGTGTAAGTGTGCATGTTCTCTGTGTGTGTTCATGTATGTGTAAGTGTGCATGTTCTCTGTGTGTTCATGTATGTGTAAGTGTGCATGTTCTCTGTGTGTGTTCATGTATGTGTAAGTGTGCATGTTCTTTGTGTGTTCATGTATGTGTAAGTGTGCATGTTCTCTGTGTGTGTTCATGTATGTGTAAGTGTGCATGTTCTCTGTGTGTGTTCATGTATGTGTAAGTGTGCATGTTCTCTTTGTGTTCATGTATGTGTAATTGTGCATGTTCTCTGTGTGTGTTCATGTATGTGTTAGTGTGCATGTTCTCTGTGTGTTCATGTATGTGTAAGTGTGCATGTTCTCTGTGTGTGTTCATGTATGTGTAAGTGTGCATGTTCTCTGTGTGTTCATGTATGTGTAAGTGTGCATGTTCTCTGTGTGTGTTCATGTATGTGTAAGTGTGCATGTTCTTTGTGTGTTCATGTATGTGTAAGTGTGCATGTTCTCTGTGTGTGTTCATGTATGTGTAAGTGTGCATGTTCTCTGTGTGTTCATGTATGTGTAAGTGTGCATGTTCTCTGTGTGTTCATGTATATGTAAGTGTGCATGTTCTCTGTGTGTGTACATGTATGTGTAAGTGTGCATGTTCTCTGTGTGTGTTCATGTATGTGTAAGTGTGCATGTTCTTTGTGTGTTCATGTATGTGTAAGTGTGCATGTTCTCTGTGTGTGTTCATGTATGTGTAAGTGTGCATGTTCTCTGTGTGTGTTCATGTATGTGTAAGTGTGCATGTTCTCTTTGTGTTCATGTATGTGTAAGTGTGCATGTTCTCTGTGTGTGTTCATGTATGTGTAAGTGTGCATGTTCTCTGTGTGTTCATGTATGTGTAAGTGTGCATGTTCTCTGTGTGTGTTCATGTATGTGTAAGTGTGCATGTTCTCTGTGTGTTCATGTATGTGTAAGTGTGCATGTTCTCTGTGTGTGTTCATGTATGTGTAAGTGTGCATGTTCTCTGTGTGTTCATGTATGTGTAAGTGTGCATGTTCTCTGTGTGTGTTCATGTATGTGTAAGTGTGCATGTTCTCTGTGTGTTCATGTATGTGTAAGTGTGCATGTTCTCTGTGTGTGGCAGGGGCGACAGGGCCCCACCTGCACGTTTAGGCCTGACGCTCTGCTGAGGCTCGGGCCTGATAAAGGAAACAGATACTTTTTCATGTCATACTTTTACTTTTACTTGAGTACTTGTCTGTGCCTGTATCTGTTTTTCACACAATTGAGTTGTTGTTCCACCTCTGACTGTTTTTAGTTCAACCACTGACACTTTTCAAATGAGAAATATTCAAGAAGTGAACGAACGAAAGATGAACTGAAAATAAAATACTGATGAAAACATGTGAGAAAGAGACTTCTGCACATGTGACATTCACCAAACACAACAGTGTGTGTGTTGTGTGTTGTGTGTGTGTGTGTGTGTGTCGGTGTGTGTGTGTGTGTGTGTGTTTGTGTCTGTTTGTGTGTGTGTGTCTGTGTGTTGTGTGTGTGTGAGTGTCATCTTCAGCTGTGTTTCTGTTGCGTTCTCCTCGGTAACAGCTGACTCTGACCTCTTCTCTTTTCTGATTGGCTCAGAGCAGTTTCTCAGGGACTTTCCTCAGACCAGTTCAACCAGGACCAGGACCAGGACCAGGACCAGGACCAGGACCAGGACCAGGACCAGGACCAGGACCAGGACCAGGACCAGGACCAGGACCAGGACCATGACCATGACCAGGACCAGGACCAAACAGGAGCAAACAGATTGTGTCTTGTTTATGTTGCAGCACTTAATGACAGTGGCTCAGTGTGAAGCGTTTGCCCTTAAACCTAAAGGTTGATGGTTCAATCCCAGGTCAGACCAGAGCACATGTGTTTGGACCTCACACTCACCTGATATTTCCAGAGCTAAACGAAAGAGAAACAGCTGAATGTTCACACATTCTATTATGTTTCAATTTTAAAAAAAGAACAAAGACAGAAAAGAACACGCGAAATAAAAATATTAGTATCAGAATCAACTAAACAACAAAAGAAACACAATTATGGCCTAATTAAATTAAAATGATCAGAATCAGAAAGGACTTGATTGTTGTCAATGAACAGGATTCAAAAACGAGAAACTTATTTCAGAAATAAAGTGCAACATAAAACAATAAATTATAATATAATAATAGGAGAAAAATACATGAAAAAAGGCATAAATAAAATGTAGAGTTTACAAATAAAATCAAATATAATTGGTCTGAATATATAATCTGAATATATACTCAATTTATAGTGCAATTATTGCAGTTATTGGTTTGAATAATGGTTGAAGTGATGTGTTATTAAGGTGTTATTGTTGTACTAAAGACATCAAGAAAGACTTAAAGATGTTTCTTTGAGGTATAAAATGTACAGAATAATATAAACACTGTAAAGATGAAGAGAGGGTTTGATATTTGTCTGTTTATGT
>NW_027315857.1:28762091-28769591 GCF_026437365.1 Eucyclogobius newberryi | reverse complement strand
ATTCTCAGTATTTCACTCTTTCATATAAATGAGAGTCTGCTTGTGGGTCCGGTTTGAGGACCACAGGATCTCATGCTCTGCTGCAGACGATGTCCTGAGGCTCCATCAAACCTGGACCTGCAGCTGCACTGGGACGAGAGGGAAGCGTCTGGGGATGAGAATCAGCACCTCCAAATCCGAGGTCATGAGTCTGAGTCTCCACCGGGAAAAGGTGTCTTGCCCTCTTCAGGTGGGTGGGGGGTCCTTGCCCCAAGTGGAGGAGTTCAAGTATCTCGGGGTCTTGTTCTAGAGTGAGTGAAGGATGGAGCGTGTGATTGACAGTTGGATCGATGCAGTCGCTGCATCGACTGTTGTGGTGAAGAAGGAGCTGAGTCCAAAGACAAAGCTCTGGATTTACCGGTCGCTCTAAGTTCTGACCTCACCTATGGTCATGAGCTTTGGGTAATGACCGAAAGGACAAGATCGCGGATACAAGCGGTCGAAATGAGTTTCCTCCGGGGGGAGCTCGGAGTAGAGCCACTGCTCCTCCAGCTGAGGTGGCTCGGGCATCTGTCCCGGAGCCTCCTGGGCGCCTCCCTCGGGAGGTGTTTCAGGCATGTCCCACCGGGAAGAGGCCCCGGGGAAGACCCAGGACACGCTGGAGAGACTATGTCTCTAGGCTGGCCTGGGAACGCCTCGGGATCCCCCCGGAGGAGTTAGAGGAAGTGTCTGGGGAGAGGGAAGTCTGGGAGTCCCTGGTCAGACTGTTGCCCCCGCGACCCGGACCCAGATAAAGCGGAAGAAGATGGATGGATGGAGAGTCTGCTTAGTTATGGCTTTGACTGGAAGAATCCACATTATGGCATTAAACTTGTATCCATAGAAACAAGCTGTACACAGCACTGCTGTCAGGTCAGATCTGTGGAGAGGCGAGCCAGTTACAATGTGTGTTTGTATAAGTGTATACCATAGTGTATCTTTAATGTGAACATGTCCCATAGTGAGCATGTCCACTATGGGACATGTCCCATAGTGAACATGCCCCATAGAGAACACGTCCCATAGTGAAGATGTCCCATAGTGGACATGTCCCATAGTGAACATGTCCCATAGTGGGCATGTCCCATAGTGAACATGTCCCATGGTGGGCATGTCCCATAGTGAACATGTCCCATAGTGGGCATGTCCCATAGTGAACATGTCCCATAGTGAGCATGTCCCATAGTGAACATGTCCCATAGTGTGCATTTCGCATAGTGAACATGTCCCATAGTGAGCATGTCCCATAGTGAACATGTCCCATAGTGAGCATGTCCCATAGTGAACATGTCCCATAGTGGACATGTCCCATAGTGAACATGTCCCATAGTGAACATGTCCCATAGTGAGCATGTCCCATATTGAACATGTCCCATAGTGGACATGTCCCATAGAGAACACGTCCCATAGTGAAGATGTCCCATAGTGGACATGTCCCATAGTGAACATGTCCCATAGTGGGCATGTCCCATAGTGAACATGTCCCATGGTGGGCATGTCCCATAGTGTGCATTTCGCATAGTGAGCATGTCCCATAGTGTACATGTCCCATAGTGAGCATGTCCCATAGTGAACATGTCCCATAGTGGGCATGTCCCATAGTGTGCATTTCCCATAGTGAGCATGTCCCATAGTGAACATGTCCCATAGTGTGCATTTCGCATAGTGAACATGTCCCATAGTGAGCATGTCCCATAGTGAACATGTCCCATAGTGAGCATGTCCCATAGTGAACATGTCCCATAGTGGACATGTCCCATAGTGAACATGTCCCATAGTGAACATGTCCCATAGTGAACATGTCCCATGGTGAACATGTCCCATAGTGAACATGTCCCATAGTGAACACCTCCCATAGAGAACACGTCCCATAGTGAACATGTCCCATAGTGGACATGTCCCATAGTGAACATGTCCCATAGTGGGCATGTCCCATAGTGAACATGTCCCATAGTGGGCATGTCCCATAGTGTGCATTTCCCATAGTGAACATGTCCCATAGTGTACATGTCCCATAGTGAACATGTTCCAAAGTGAACATGTCCCATAGTGTGCATTTCCCATAGTGTACATGTCCCATAGTGTGCATGTCCCATAGTGAGCATGTCCCATAGTGAAGATGTCCCATAGTGAACATGTCCCATAGTGGGCATGTCCCATAGTGAACATGTCCCATAGTGTGCATTTCCCATAGTGTACATGTCCCATAGTGAACATGTCCCATAGTGAACATGTCCCATAGTGAACATGTCCCATAGTGTGCATTTCCCATAGTGTACATGTCCCATAGTGAAGATGTCCCATAGTGAACATGTCCCATAGTGGGCATGTCCCATAGTGAACATGTCCCATAGTGTGCATTTCCCATAGTGTACATGTCCCATAGAGGACATGTCCCATAGTGTGCATGTCCCATAATGAGCATGTCCCATAGTGAAGATGTCCCATAGTGAACATGTCCCATAGTGAACATGTCCCATAGTGGACATGTCCCATAGTGAACATGTCCCATAGTGAGCATGTCCCATAGTGAGCATGTCCCATAGTGAGCATGTCCCATAGTGGACATGTCCCATAGTGAACATGTCCCATAGTGAACATGTCCCATAGTGAGCATGTCCCATAGTGAACATGTCCCATAGTGGACATGTCCCATAGAGAACACGTCCCATAGTGAAGATGTCCCATAGTGGACATGTCCCATAGTGAACATGTCCCATAGTGGGCATGTCCCATAGTGAACATGTCCCATGGTGGGCATGTCCCATAGTGTGCATTTCGCATAGTGAGCATGTCCCATAGTGTGCATTTCCCATAGTGAACATGTCCCATAGTGTACATGTCCCATAGTGGGCATGTCCCATAGTGAACATGTCCCAAAGTGAACATGTCCCATAGTGTGCATTTCCCATAGTGTACATGTCCCATAGTGTGCATGTCCCATAGTGAGCATGTCCCATAGTGAAGATGTCCCATAGTGAACATGTCCCATAGTGGGCATGTCCCATAGTGAACATGTCCCATAGTGTGCATTTCCCATAGTGAGCATGTCCCATAGTGAGCATGTCCCATAGTGAAGATGTCCCATAGTGAACATGTCCCATAGTGAACATGTCCCATAGTGGACATGTCCCATAGTGAACATGTCCCATAGTGAGCATGTCCCATAGTGAGCATGTCCCATAGTGGGCATGTCCCATAGTGAACATGTCCCATAGTGAACATGTCCCATAGTGGACATGTCCCATAGTGAACATGTCCCATAGTGAACATGTCCCAAAGTGAACATGTCCCATAGAGAACATGTCCCATAGTGGACATGTCCCATAGTGAACATGTCCCATAGTGAACATGTCCCATAGTGAACATGTCCCATAGTGGACATGTCCCATAGTGAACATGTCCCATAGTGAACATGTCCCAAAGTGAACATGTCCCATAGTGAACATGTCCCATAGTGAACATGTCCCAAAGTGAACATGTCCCATAGAGAACATGTCCCATGTTCATAGTGAACATGTCCCTATGGGACATAGTGAACATGTCCCATAGTGAGCATGTCCCATAGTGAGCATGTCCCATAGTGAGCATGTCCTATAGTGAACATGTCCCATAGTGAGCATGTCCCATAGTGAGCATGTCCCTATGGGACATAGTGAACATAGACATTTCAACTTCATCCAAGAGTCATTGTCAATAACAGAATTTAGGTCGAGAACTCCGATATTTATACTATTCTGTGGTAAGCCCCGCCCATTGGGCGGAGCCTCCTGAAGAGGAAAGAGTTGTTTGTTTCAACAGAAACTCCCCCTTGTATCTACCGAGCCTATTCAGAATTTTAATGGGCTATTAGTCTCCCCTTTGTCTTTGTGAGACCCTGGCTCACCCTGAGGACCTGAGGACATCTAAATGTCCTGGTCCTGGTCCTCTAACTCTCCAGGGGTTCAGTATCCCATTATAAATAACAGGAAGATGAAACCTAAGCCCTCCATTTATGTTTAAAGAAGGTCTTTCTTTTTTAACAAAAATAGCTTCCTTGACTCCTCTTTCAAACCATCTTTTCTCCTGCTTAAAACCTTCACCTCACCGTCTTCAAACGAGTGATTAGAGGCTTCAAGATGGAGATGCACGGCACTCTGAGGTCCTGAACTTGTATTTCTTCTGTGCTGATAAAGCCTCTTGTGTGGAGGCTGTTTTGTCTCACCTATGTAACGTTCTTTACAGCTTTCTTCACTGCATTGGACAGAATAAACTACATTGCTCTGTTTTTGAGTCGGCAACTTGTCCTTAGGGTGAACCAGTTTTTGTCTTAAAGTGTTTCCTGGTTTAAAATAAACAGGGACTTCGTGTTGTCTAAAAATTCTCTGCAGTTTTTCCGACAGGCCAGACACATAAGGGATAGAAACACCCTTCCTTCTCTGTTCAGTTTCCCTTTTGTCCTGCTTCTTGGTTCTCTTCACTCTGTTGAGAGCCCAAGCGGGGTAACCACAGGCTGAGAGGGCATTTCGGACATGTTTTTCCTCTTTCTTCTTACCCTCAGAGGGCAAGAAGAAAGAGGAAAATTTATATATATATATAAGCTTTATATTTTAAACCAGGAAACACTTTAAGACAAAAACTGGTTCACCCTAAGGACAAGTTGCCGACTCAAAAACAGAGCAATGTAGTTTATTCGATCCAATGCAGTGAAGAAAGCTGTAAAGAACGTTACATAGGTGAGACAAAACAGCCTCTACACAAGAGGCTTTATCAGCACAGAAGAAATACTAGTTCAGGACCTCAGAGCGCCGCGCATCTCCATCTTGAAGCCTCTAATCACTCGTTTGAAGACGGCGAGGTGAAGGTTTTAAGCAGGAGAAAAGATGGTTTGAAAGAGGAGTTAAGGAAGCTATTTTTGTTAAAAAAGAAAGACCTTCTTTAAACAGAAATGGAGGGCTAAGATTTAATCTTCCTGGTATCTATAATGGTCCTGAACCCCTGGAAAGGTAGAGGACCAGGACCAGGACATTTAGATGTCCTCAGGTCCTCAGGGTGAGCCAGGGTCTCACAAAGACAAAGGGGAGACTAAGAGTCCATTAAAGGGTTGAATAGGCTCGATAGATACAAAGAGGGAGTTTCTGTTGAAACAAACAACTCTTTCCTCTTCAGGAGGCTCCGCCCAATGGGCGGGGCTTACCACAGAATAGTATAAATATCGGAGTTCTCCACCTAAATTCTTTTATTGACAATGACTCTTGGATGAAGTTGAAATGTCTATTTTTTTCTAACTGAGTCCAGATGAAACAACTGAAGCTTTTTCTACTATGTCCCTCAGTGTTTGTTGTAGAGCAGGGGTGGGCAAACTTTTTGACCCAAGGACCACATTGGGTTCTAAAATTTGGCCGAGGGGCCGGGCCAAGAAAATATGGTGTGTTTGTGTGAACTAATTACTATAAATTACACGTAAGATTTGACTTTAACTTTAACTTGTAACAAAGCAAACAAATGCAAGGCTCAATGTACAAATTGCCCGCTTTAGACCCGCTTTAGAACAGATCACAGCTGTCTCTAGTGTCCCCTCTGTCTCTAGTGTCCCCTCTGTCTCTAGTGTCCCCTCTGTCTCTAGTGTCCCCTCTGTCTCTAGTGTCCCCTCTGTCTCTAGTGTCCCCTCTGTCCTTGAAGACTCTGTGTCCTCACATCAGGATCATCTGCTCCTGAGCTCGTACTCATGGAGTGAGTGTTACTGTGACATGAGATATTTTCACAGACATTGGTCCAGATAATGATGGACATGTGTCTTTGACTCGTGAGTCAGGTCTGGACATGAAAGTCTCATTTACACAATAGTGACACGTCAGTGTCTTCTGAACGTGTCCGCAGTCCACTCTGCGCTGCAGGACTAATAAGACTAATTTCTCAGTGAATATGATTCTGATTGTAATAAAACACACAGCGTTTTGAAACTAAAACTATAGAGAACACGACGTGTCCCCTGGACAGTGTCCTACTGTCCACAAGAGTCTTCTACTGTCCACAAGAGTCTTCTACAGTGTCAAACTCTGGCGCTTCCTGCTCGATTGCCCCCGGTGGCCGTTTGTGGTGAATTTTATTTTCTTAGATGTTCTTGTGTGCGCGCACTATGTGCAGCAGTGCGCAGCTGCGCAGGCGCGGTTCAGAGGGAACAGTGCCATCTCTTGGGGAAATGTGGGCATTACAGGCGAAAGGTAAAACGAACGGCCACAGTATCGTGAATTCGAATCCCTTCATGTCCTCCTTTCTTTCTCATTCCATCTACTGTCTAATAAAGCCTACAGCCCAAAAAATAAATATATATATATATATATTTATTTGAATTAATTATATTTTAATATTACTTGGACAAGCTTGGTGGGCCGGATTGAAAGGCCCAACGGGCTGGATGTGGCCCGCGGGCCGTAGTTTGCCCACCCCTGTCGTAGAGTGTGACAGCAGCAGAAGGACAGACTGAAACGTCTCCTTCACACAGCGAGGGTGGATCAGTCACTGAAGCTGCTCTCCAGAGAGTACAGAGTGTCCTGCAGGGGACAGAGTGTCCTGCAGGGGGCGACACTCATGGTCCAGCATAGATGTGAGTTTAGCCAGGACCCTTCTGTCCCCCACCTCCTGCACCGAGTCCAGAGGACATTCCAGGACGGAGCTTTGTCCAGCTTCTTCCTCTCCCTCTCTGTGATGACCACACCTACAGGAGCTGATGCACCACAGAGGAGGAGAAGGTCTTCAGGAGTGGCCCTGTCAGGAGTGGCCCTGTCAGGAGCGGCCCTGTCAGGAGCGGCCCTGTCAGGAGTGGCCCTGTCAGGAGTGGCCCTGTCACTCCAAAAGACCTGAGTCTCCTCAGGAGGCGGAGCCGACTCTGACTCTGTTCAGTCTGTGTTATGAGTCCAGTTTGTGGTTCAGATGAACACCAGGTCCTTGTATGAGTCACTGTCTCAATGTCCCGTCCCTGGTGAGGGGGGCGTGGCCTGTCCCGTCCCTGGATGTTCACTGGTGAGGGGGGCGTGGCCTGTCCCGTCCCTGGATGTTCACTGGTGAGGGGGGCGTGGCCTGTCCCGTCCCTGGATGTTCACTGGTGAGGGGGGCGTGGCCTGTCCCGTCCCTGGATGTTCACTGGTGAGGGGGGCGTGGCCTGTCCCGTCCCTGGATGTTCACTGGTGAGGGGGCAGTGGGGTGGCGTCTGCGGAAATCCACCACCATCTCCTTGGTCTTCCCCGCGTTGATGAGGAGGAGGTTCCACAAAGTCCTGCTCCTCTGTCCTCTGTCCTCTGTCCTCCTCATCGTCGTCTGTGATGAGTCCCATGATGGCAGAGTGGTCAGAGAACTTCTGCAGGACACAGCTGTCCATGTCTGAAGTCTGCAGTGTAGAGGGTGAAGAGAAAGGGCGCGAGGACAGTGCCCTGGGGCGCCCCCACACTGCAGGTCCCCCACACTGCAGGTCCCCCACACTGCAGGTCCCTCACACTGCAGGTC